>NW_027464543.1:0-127748 GCF_050947455.1 Rhinoderma darwinii
GAAATTTAAATTAATTAATGTTTACGCGTCCGCAAATAAAAATGAAAGGGCAGCATTATTTGAAAAAATGAAATTTTATGTTCAGGGTAGAATGCCTGTTATCATTATTGGGGATATGAATTGTGATCTGTCTAAACGTTCTTTTGATGTGTCTGGGAAAATTTTGTCTGATTTAATTTGTGATTTTAGGTTGGGGGATATTCAGAATCTGTGTAAAATTGACCCAGAATTAAAAACATATCATTCTGATAGAGGGGGTATCCACTCCAAATTAGATTATTGTTTACTGTCTGAAAATGTGAAGTCAGTAAGTTATAGACAGAAGCCTGTAATGTATTCGGACCATGATGCATTGTTCTGTGGGGTTGATGTAGGGATGAGTGGTACGTATGGGAGAGGATTGTGGAAGCTCAACATAAGTCATCTTGATAGTGTGGATGTGAGGGAGCAGTATGAACGGTTGTATGCAGTGTGGAGTGAAAAACAAAGTGAATTTGGAGATATACTTTTGTGGTGGGAGTGGGTGAAATGTAAAACAAAGTCCTTTTTCAAAACTGTTGGATATAAAGCAGGTACAATTAGAAGGAGAAATTATGTCAGACTGAATTCAAGATTGAGGTTTTTGTATAGATTGAGAGAGGAAGGAATGGATGTTGAGGATGAAATTGTGGGTGTGAGAAGGGAAATTAAAAAATTTTTGTCTGAAAAGGGGAGGAACATTATTTTCAGAGCAAAGTTGGATAAAATGGAACAGGATGAGAAGTGTTCGCGTTTCTTCTTTAAGAAAGTTTTTTCAAAGAAACCAGCAATTGAGGTTGTTTTGAAAGAAGATGGAAGTGAAGTGTGCGGTGATGAGGTGAGTGAGGAGATTGCAAAGTTTTATGAAGATTTGTATGCGGTGAAATGGAGGGATGAGAATTTGGAGAGTGAAGTTTTGAGTGTGTTAGAAAACAAGCTTGGGGAGAGTGAGAAAGAGATGATTATGCGTAAGGTGTCTAGTGAGGAAGTATGGGAAGTGGTGGAGAGAATGGCAGCAAATAAGACGCCTGGAGAGGATGGTTTGCCAATAGAATTTTATCGTGTGATGTGGAAGGTCATAGGGAAGGATGTTGTGAGAGTGTGTGAATATATGTGGGAGCATATGGAAATTGCAAAGGGTATGAAGAGTGGTGTGGTGGTCTTGATCCCAAAGAAAGGGGATATAAGAAACTTGAAAAATTGGCGTCCAATAAGTCTACTTAATTGTGACTATAAAATATATGCAAAAATGATTGCAAATAGGATGAAGAGTGTTGTTGAGAGTGTAGTGGGGGATGATCAGTTCTGTGCTGTGCCAGGGCGTCGTATCCAAGAGTGTCTGTGTTTGTTGAGAGATTGTTTGTGGGATTGTAAGAGTAGAAAGAAGGATGTGTTTGTGCTGTCTCTAGATTTTGAGAAGGCGTACGATAGGTTGGCACATAATTTTTTGTTCAGAGTATTGTTACGTATGGGGTTTCCGAGTGATTTTGTTGGAAGAGTGAGAAGTTTGTATCAGGGAATATATAGTAGTGTGCTTGTAAATGGAAGATTAGGAAGGAGAGTGAATGTTTGTTCTGGTGTTAGACAGGGATGTCCACTGTCACCTGTTGTCTTTATTTGCGCAATAGAGCCGTTGCTTTGTCTTATTAGGCGTGACAAAGTAGTAAGGGGAGTTTTTTTGCCCGGTAGTGATGGAAGACAAGTAAAGGTGAGTGGTTATATGGATGATGTGTGTGTGGTGTGTGATTCTGAATGTTCGGTGAAGAGAGTTAAGTTGTTAGTGTCTATTTTTTGTGGAGCATCTGCCTTTAAGGTCAATTGGTTGAAGAGTGAATGTAAATGTTTTGGTAGCAGGGAGATGTCAGATGATGTGGGAGTAAATAAAGTGACTGGTCCTATTAAGATCTTGGGGGTTAAATTTGATGATAAACTAGATGGGAGGGAAAGTTGGGAGGATGCAAAAAAGAAAGTAGAGGTCAGGCTAAATTTTTGGAAGTTGAGAAGCCTTTCTTTCATAGGGAAAATTGTGGTGATCAAAAGTGTGGTATTGCCTATTTTTTTGTACATTGCAATGATTTTTCCACCAGATTATATGTGCTTGAGGAGAGTAAATAGGGTTTTATTTATTTTTTTCTGGGGTTCCAAAATGGAACGGTTGAGAAGAGAGGTGGTGGTGAAAAGTTGGAAAAATGGTGGGATGAGTTTTCCAAATTTAGAAGTATATTTTGGAGTTAATATGTTGGTATTTTTATTGGTAATAATTGATAGGGATCGGAAGGTGTCTTGTATGTCTAAATATTTGGGCGGAAGAATTTTTGTTAGGCTGAAATGGTATCAGCCTGGTTTGAATAAACCTGTGTCGGGTGAAATTCCCAAGTGGTATGAGTGGGTAGTGAAGTTCTTGGAGAAGTTTGAGTTGCGAGAAGTTGAAAAGAATGTGTTGAAAAATAAACGGGTGGTTTTGAGAATGATTGAGGGTAAGGAAGTAGTGAGCGGGATAAATACTGTGAGAGGTGGTGATGTGCAAAGGGTGTGGAAGAAAATTAGAATGGATGGTATGTCAAACAAACAGAGAGAAATAGTATGGCAGAGTTTGCATGGTGTGTTGCCTGTGCGTGAATTTCAGAGAAATAGGGGTCTTGTGAGAGAAGAAAGATGTCCAAGAGAGAGTTGTAATGGGTGTGAAAATATTGTCCATTTGTTTTGGAACTGTAAGTTTGCGAGAGACGTTATTAAGAGGTTGGGGCCTTTATGTAAAGAACTAACGGGGGTTAATTTCATGACATTCGAGTGTTTGATGTTTGGGTTGAGTGTATGTGGTGGTGTGAAGGAGAGAGTACTGTGGCTGTTCTTGGCGTGTATTAAAAAAGTTTTGTGGGATGTGAGGAATGTCTACGTGTATAGGAGAAAGGAATTGAGTGTGAATGACAGTGTTAGGATGGTGTTAGGTAAACTTTATGTTTGTTTTTTGTGGGATAAAAAAAAGGGTGGGATGGATGCGGAGGGAATCTGGAAGGTCAAAAAATGGCTAGATGTTGTTGACCTGTATTGATTTTTTTCATGCCTGTATTATGTATGTTATAAATGTTATGTAATTAATGAATATGTAATAAAGCCTGGTGATGACAGGGTGATGAGGTATACGAGTACCAGTATCACAGAGAGTATAGATGTATGTACTCTCAACCCTATCTGAGGGTTTAAAAAAAAAAAAAAAAAAAAATCTGTTCTTATCAGTTTAATATCTGATACGTCCCCTATCTGGGGACCATATATTAAATGGATTTTTAGAACAGGGAGATGGAAATAGAGCTTGCTCTGTCCACTCCACGCATTGACCTGGTATTGCAGTATTTCCAGGACCGGTGCACCCTTTCCTTATGTAAAATCAGATTCCAAAAGTGTTTTTTGTGTTTGCCATTGTTTCTGTCTTTCTGAAGGGATCTCCCCTTTTAATCCCATTATTTCAACACCTGTTGGACAATGCATGAGTGATAATGAGCTAATTGATTAAATGCAATTAATGAATACATTGCCACCTCTTGTTTTGTGTCGTCTGTGTGTCTGTGTTTCCGGCATTTCACATTGGAACAGCTCATTCACCTTCCTTGTCTTATCTCCGCCCTCCCTTTTAGGTAAGTTAAAGAGCTGCACCTGAGCCAGCCACTGATTGATGCAGCACCACAGTCAAATAGTGGAGTGGAGTAGGGGAACAGCAAACAGCCATTAAAGCCGCCCGCCCGCCCGCCACAATGGACCTACCTGTGTACACTAGATGGATGTGATGGAATGTACTGTCGTCCCTACATTTCAAGAAGGAGTAAGAATTGCAGTTGCAACAAAGCCTTGCTTGCCTACAAAGAGAGCAGCAATTTGGATTTGTTACTATGTTACCTAGAAGAATAACAAACTGTGCAAGGATGGAGGTTGTAGGAGCAAGGAGAAGTTGTCTGTAAAGTTGGTGGATGCTTATTTTCCATTTTGCAGTCCCTTGTCTCCCTCTTGTGGCCTCCTGGAGGCAACTAGCTGTGCAAAAAAAGACAGCCTGGCGGCCGGCTGTTGCAGTGTTGCCCTCTCAGGCAACACTGAGTGACTGACTGAGCCGCACCGTCTTATATAAAGTTCAGACGGAACTTTGCACGTGTCATAGTGGAGCCCTGAGGAGCCAGAGCCAGCTTTCTGACATCATAATGGGGCCTCAGAGATAAAAGCCTGGGCCCAGGCAGTGTTGGTCAGTGCTGCTCAGCAGGCAGCACTGGACTGGACTGGATTACAGCTGATACAAGGTGTGAAGGAACAAGGGGTGGCTGTGGGCATGCACTTGCTGCCGCTGCCAGTGTTTATCTGCATGGCAGCAGGGAATTTGGGCGTTGCCAGGAAGGCGTTTTTATGTAGATTCCTCCTCTTTCAGCACTGCATTGTGGTGCAAGCAAAAGAAGCAAATCCTGTCTGGCTTCCTCTCCGGCCTTTATTCACCTCCCGTGTAGCTGTGAGTGTGTGAGCCTGCAGGGCCCCATGGAATTGCCTAGAAGTAGGCTGAATCGCTGCAAGGGCTGAACAGCAGTATCGGGCAGGCTCGGGCAACGCGCGGCCCGTTCGGGTTATCGCTTCTCGGCCTTTTGGCTAAGACCAAGTGTATTTATACAGGAGGTTTTTAGTCAGAAGGTGCTCAGGTACCCTCTCTCTCGGCCTCGGGGGATCGTCCAGGTTCGCCTGGACTTCACCCCCGTGCTGCTATTTGGGAGAGAGGCTTAGTCCTGAGCAACGAGTTGCGATCCCCCCCCAGCCCTTTGGTGTGTCTCCTTGAACCCAAAGGGCGCAGCGCAAGCTGTGCGGTACCGACCTGGCCACGCAAATGGCAGGCGGACCTGATGCGGTGCCGGTATACGCCCGGTTGCGGAATACTGCAAGATTTATCTTGGCAGAGGGTGGAGGCGGTCCTCGTGGTCTCAAGTTCCTTGTCCACGATATTTTGGAAAAGCGGTTGGCGGTCCACAAGAACGAGATTTTGGCGATCCAGGACTACCCAAGGCGTGGAGTGTACGATGTAACCTTTATGGGAGAAGGAATCCTCCGTGATGCCATGGGAAAAGCTGAGAGGCAACAAGGTGAACTCATGGCCTTGGGAGTCCAGGTAATTGAACACGCTTTTGAAGTAACCAAACTCGTAGTGATTAAAATGTATTCCCCATACGTGAAAGATCAGGAAGTGGCAGCGTTTCTTGCTGCATACTTTAAGAACGTTAAGCTGCTGGGGAGAGTTATGAACGAGTGCGGTGTGTGGACCGTCAAATGGAAATTTATTGTTACGCTAATAAAGGACCCCTCCACCCAAGAAACGAAGCTACCACCTGCTCGTTTTAAACTTGGGAATGTGAATGGCGACCTCTATTTCTCAGGAATGCCAAACTTCTGCAGGGCCTGCGGTACCTATGGACATACCAGTTTTAACTGCGATGTCACCTGCAGGAACTGTGGAAGTAAACAACACACAATGAGAGAATGTACAGGAGAGAAAAAATGCAATTTTTGTCAAAAAACTGGTCATCTTTATTATGCTTGTCCACAAAGGTACCGAGGCGAAGAAGATGAGCAACCCGAGGTGCCCCCACGTGCTCCACCAGCAGAGCAGTCCCGTCCTCAAGGAGGAGAACAAGCTGTTGCGGCGAAAGAGCAGAGAGGTACCTGGGCTTCAAGGGTACGGCCAGCCGAAGCGAAAACAGGTGCCTCTCAGCCAGTAACCTCAGGGGATAAAATGGATCCCAGCGCCAAGGAAAAACGGCAGGCCAAGAGGAAGCAGGCCATCGATGAATCTGTGGCATCCCAGACGGCTGGTTGCTCAGGCGGTGCCGGGCCTGCTCCTAATCCTGGGTCTCTAGAGACCGACTCGGAAGGAGAAAACTGGGTACAGGTGGGTCCCCGTAAAAAGGGGAAGCAAGAGCGTGCCAGTAGGAGGGAGACAGGGGAGGAGCAGATGGATACGTCCGTGCGGAAAGATGTGGCTCCTCCTGGGACCCCCTCCTCGCCTGGACTGGTGAGGAGGACGGGCACTGCTCCCTCCGTATTATCGGACACCCCGCCATGCGCACAACCTCCCCCTCTAGACCGGCCTTCACGGGCCCAGGGGGGAGAGGCGGGGCCCTTGGGGGACCCACCAGACATGGACCCAGTCGGTCAACCGAGAGAGACCCAGGTGAGGCTGTGCGAGTCTGGGCTCCCCGTGTACGAGGTGAGTGTTGCTGGCTCAGCTCTCAGCGACAGTAGTTCTTCTCCTGCCTCGTCCCTCTTTTCAGTTGAGTCGGATGAGGGCGGGGCCATGAGTTCAAGTGAGGTTTCGGGTATTGCTGGTGGAGGAGCAATCTGATTTTAAGTACGCCTATTATTTATTATTTTAAAATCAGAATTTTGCTTTAACTCTCCACGATGTCTGAGCTCATGGGAATCTCCCTCAACGTGAGGGGCGCCAAGTCAAAAGTGAGAAGGGTTGCTCTCTTCAATTTTTTATCTTGCCTGGCAGCCTCTGTATTTTTCCTGCAGGAGTGCGGCATTCCCCATACAATGAGATATGAAAATTACAAAAAGGATTGGAAGTATGGTCCATCCGTCTGGTCTGGATCCAACGAGTCCAGATCAGCAGGGGTCGCCATTCTTTTTAAGGGAAACGTTTTAATTGATTTTATTCAAGAAATCTTACCAGGACGTATTTTAATGGTTAAAGCTTTTATTGATGGTGTAAAGTGGCAGTTTTTTAATTTTTACGGATCACCAGAAATGAACGAAAGAGCGAGGATGCTGGAGATTTTAACGCTTTTTATCAACACATCTGAGCCTTTTATCCTCGCAGGTGATTTTAATTGTATCCTGAGAGGAGAACGCCGGCTTACCAACAGTACGAGTAGGAACTATGACAAGACCTCTGGACTGCTCAAGGATATCGTGACTGATTTTAAATTAAAAGACATATACAAAGAATGTAACAGGAGCAGTCCAGAGGAAGCCGGCGTTACCTGGAGCAACGCCACCTGTAGCTCCAGGATTGATTTTATCTTTTGTTCTGAAAATTTACTGCCTTTTAATTGTGAAGTTTTAACCAATGTGTTTTCAGATCACAGGCTTTTATCTTTTAAAGTAAAGCATGATCTTAATAATATTGTATGTAAAAAGTCCTGGAAGATGAATGTTTCCCTTTTAGACGATCCACAGGTTTTAGCAGATTTTATTGAATTTTACCAAGAAAGCAGGCGGGTAAGAGACACACGTACTCCCATCAGTGCATGGTGGGAGAAAATGAAAAAGAAAATAAAAGATTTTTTTATTAAGAAAAGCGTGGCGAAAGCCAAAGAGAAATACGCTTTTTTTAAAATTCTCAATACCCGTCTGCAGACCCTGTACAAAATGCAAGATCATGACATAGACGTTAAAGATGACATCACCAATTTGAAAAAGGAGATAGCCCAGTGCCTGGAGCAGAAAGGTAAAGAGATTATATTCCGTTCAAAAATACAACATGTGGAGGAGAACGAGACCTGCTCCAGGTACTTTTTTAAGAAAATAAATAACAAAAAGGCAATTATCAAAAATATAGAAGGGGTGTCAGATGTACAGGGTCTTTTAAGTAAAGTTCATGAGTTTTACACTGACCTTTTTAATGTTAAGCCTGTGGATCATAATTTTATGCGTGACTCACTGAAGGAGATTACTACTGTTTTAGACCCTGTCTCCCAGAATTTTTTATTACAGGAGCTGACGGAGCAGGAGGTTTTAGAAACTGTTAAGAGTTTTAAAACAGGGAAAGTTCCCGGACCGGACGGTATACCCAGTGAGTTTTATGTAAAATTTTATGACATTTTAAAAGAGGATCTTTTTAACCTTTTTTCTGATGTTTTTAATTCCAAGATGCTGCCTAAGTCCTGGCGGAAGGGTGAGGTCTCCCTGCTGTATAAGACGGGTGACATCGCAGTTTTAAAGAATTGGAGACCAATAACCCTTCTAAATAGCGACTATAAAATTATGGCTAAAATATGTGCAAATAGATTAAAAGCCATAATACCCCACATTATACACTCTGACCACGTGTGTGGGGTGCCAGGCCGCAGCATCTGGGATAATTTAAACCTAATAAAAGACATGATTGAGGACATGAGGTCTAGAAAAGTTAAATTAGCCATTTTATCTATAGACTTTGAGAAGGCGTTCGACCGTGTCTCTCATTTTTATCTTTTTAAGGTTTTAGAACGTATGGGTATACCTGAAGGATTTTTATTATCTATAAAAGCCTTTTACAGAGAATGCACCAGCAAAATTTTAGTGAATGGTTTTAAGACACAGGACGTATTTTTAAACTCTGGGGTGAAGCAGGGGTGTCCCTTGTCCCCACTGCTTTTTATATGTGCATTGGAGCCTCTGTTATGCGCAATTCGCCGCGATAAGTGTATCCGTGGAGTCCCCCTGCCCGGGGGAGGCGGCGTAGAGGCCAAAGCAGTGGGGTACATGGATGATGTGGCGGTTTTATGTAGGGACGCCCTGTCGCTTCAGAGAACCCTTAGGCAAATCGAGTTTTATTGCTGTGCTTCCGGTTTTAAAGTAAACTTCAGCAAGAGTCATATTTTAAACATAGGAAGCATGGCTCTTAGAGATATACCGGTTCCTGTGTCTGATAATATTAAAATTTTAGGTGTCTCCTTCAGTGGGTACGACAATGGTTTTATCAGTTGGGACATGGTGGCGCAGAAGGTAAATCAAAAAATATGCATGTGGAACATGAGGAAGCTTACCATGGAGGGAAAAATTTTAATAATTAAAATGATAATTTTACCTTTGCTTTTATACTTAAGCATGGTTTTCCCTCCTCCCACGGTTTTATTAAGAAAAATTACTAAAGCTTGTTTTACCTTCTTTTGGAGTTCCAGAATGGAGAAACTTAAACGTGAGACGGTAATGAAAATCAAACCAAAGGGTGGCAAAGACTTTCCAGATTTTAATAGGTTTCTTTTAATCAAGTACTTTTGTTTCTGTCTTAATTCTCTTTTTAAACAACATCATTGGTCTTATTTTCTACGTTTTAATACTGGGGTTTTTATGCGAAGGATGGGGTGGTTTGAAATTGTTTTAACCTCACCTTATGCTTTTAATCTACCAGCAAATTACGTGATTTTAGAGAAAATAGTGGCCTTGTTTAATTTTAAAGGGAAAAATTTTAATGACATGATAAACAGTAAGAAACTTATAAAAGACATAAGAGGAAATGAAGTCGTCACTAATATTGAAAATTTTAATAATGAACGCTGTGCTTTTATCTTCAAAATGGTTAATGTGTTTTATCTTTTTAATACACAGATGGACCTGGCCTGGAGCTGCGTTCATCAATGTCTTCCATGCCGGGCATTCCAATTCAGGAGAGGATTCGCGAGGTCTGCCATCTGTCCGAGGGAAGGCTGCCAGGCTGAGGAGACCGTGCGTCATATTTTTTGGACTTGCGATTTTACTAAACATATTTGGATAAAGATATTCCCTCTAATGAAGAAGATGGCAGACCTAAAGGACTTGACTTACGAAATGATTTTATACGGACTCTTTGGATGCCCAACCGCGAACCAAAAGACTATTGCATGGAAGACGATGAACTGCGTAAAAGAAGCTCTGTGGAAGGCCAGGAACATCCTGATTTTTAAGCACGATGTTTTATCTGTTGACGATGTTTTAGGTCTTTGTTTTAGCGAGATGTACATTTATTATTTATTAGATAAAAAAAGAAATGCCACCCTTTCAAATAAATGGTTTGTAAAAGAATGGAACTCCAATATATAAGAATTTGCCACCATGTCCCCTTTTATGTGTTTTTATGTAAATTGATTTTATTACTGTAATTCATTGTAAAAAGCTGTAATTCATTGTAAATATTTTTTGAATTTTAAGTAATAAATCATTGACACCCCCGCGAGGGGGTAGCCAACTTAAAAAAAAATCTGTTCTTATCAGTTTAATATCTGATACGTCCCCTATCTGGGGACCATATATTAAATGGATTTTTAGAACAGGGAGATGGAAATAGAGCTTGCTCTGTCCACTCCACGCATTGACCTGGTATTGCAGTATTTCCAGGACCGGTGCACCCTTTCCTTATGTGTTGACTAAAATCAGATTCCAAAAGTGTTTTTTGTGTTTGCCATTGTTTCTGTCTTTCTGAAGGGATCTCCCCTTTTAATCCCATTATTTCAACACCTGTTGGACAATGCATGAGTGATAATCAGCTAATTGATTAAATGCAATTAATGAATACATTGCCACCTCTTGTTTTGTGTCGTCTGTGTGTCTGTGTTTCCGGCATTTCACATTGGAACAGCTCATTCACCTTCCTTGTCTTCTCTCCGCCCTCCCTTTTAGGTAAGTTAAAGAGCTGCACCTGAGCCAGCCACTGATTGATGCAGCACCACAGTCAAATAGTGGAGTGGAGTAGGGGAACAGCAAACAGCCATTAAAGCCGCCCGCCCGCCACAATGGACCTACCTGTGTACACTAGATGGATGTGATGGAATGTACTGTCGTCCCTACATTTCAAGAAGGAGTAAGAATTGCAGTTGCAACAAAGCCTTGCTTGCCTACAAAGAGAGCAGCAATTTGGATTTGTTACTATGTTACCTAGAAGAATAACAAACTGTGCAAGGATGGAGGTTGTAGGAGCAAGGAGAAGTTGTCTGTAAAGTTGGTGGATGCTTATTTTCCATTTTGCAGTCCCTTGTCTCCCTCTTGTGGCCTCCTGGAGGCAACTAGCTGTGCAAAAAAAGACAGCCTGGCGGCCGGCTGTTGCAGTGTTGCCCTCTCAGGCAACACTGAGTGACTGACTGAGCCGCACCGTCTTATATAAAGTTCAGACGGAACTTTGCACGTGTCATAGTGGAGCCCTGAGGAGCCAGAGCCAGCTTTCTGACATCATAATGGGGCCTCAGAGATAAAAGCCTGGGCCCAGGCAGTGTTGGTCAGTGCTGCTCAGCAGGCAGCACTGGACTGGACTGGATTACAGCTGATACAAGGTGTGAAGGAACAAGGGGTGGCTGTGAGCATGCACTTGCTGCCGCTGCCAGTGTTTATCTGCATGGCAGCAGGGCATTTGGGCGTTGCCAGGAAGGCGTTTTTATGTAGATTCCTCCTCTTTCAGCACTGCATTGTGGTGCAAGCAAAAGAAGCAAATCCTGTCTGGCTTCCTCTCCGGCCTTTATTCACCTCCCGTGTAGCTGTGAGTGTGTGAGCCTGCAGGGCCCCATGGAATTGCCTAGAAGTAGGCTGAATCGCTGCAAGGGCTGAACAGCAGTATCGGGCAGGCTCGGGCAACGCGCGGCCCGTTCGGGTTATCGCTTCTCGGCCTTTTGGCAAGATCAGGTGTAGTATTTCTGCATCTGGTTTTGTTGGGAGGTGTCCGGGGTACCCTGCTCCTTGGCCTTGGGGGATCGTCTCTTTTCACAGAGAGACTTCACCCCCTTGCTGCTATTTGGGGAGTGGGCTTAGCCCCCGGACAACGAGTTGCGATCGCGCCTTACCCAAGAGGTCAACCGGCCTTGAGGCGTTTTTCTAAGAGCGTTCCGAGGGCGTTTATCGGGCTTCGTAGGTGTCTGGGGTACCCTAATCCTTGGCCTTGGGGGAGGGTTCCACTTAATTGTGGAATCTGAGCCCTTGCTGCTATAAGGGACAGGCTTAGTCCCCAGGCACTGAAAATGCCATTTACATTTGGATTTGCATCCGGGGACACCCGGTTGCGCCAGTCCGTCCGCATCGAGGTGGAAGAAGGCCATCGCCAGCGGAAGAACCTTCGCTTCATTGTGGAGGTGATTCTGCTGGACTTCCTGGGGCTCAAGCGGGCGGACATCCTGTGTCTCAACGACCAGGAAAGCCGCGGTCGGTACACCGTATCCTTTACGGCCGCGGCATGTTGCGACAACATGCACAAAAGATTGTCTGATGCGGACCAGAGTGAGGAGCGGCTAAATGGACTGAACTTTTTATTCCTCTACGGGGAGGAAGAAGTCCCGCTCGTGATGTGCATGTTCAGTCCATTTGTCTCAGAGTGTGACATTGAAACCTTCCTCAGTCGTTACTGCAGGGAGGTCCGCTTCTCACATAAAATCTTGAACACCCAGAGCTTCTGGAATGGCAAAAGAAAATATTGGGTGAAGTTCCGCCAGGATCCCAATGGCATTGGAGGCTTACATCACCCACCCCAGAACTTTGCCATTGGGAAGAATCGAGGATTCCTATTTTACCCCCAGATGCCAATAGCCTGCCGGAACTGCTTGAGATATGGCCACACCAGAGAACATTGTGACCGGCCCCATGTGGTGCAGTGTAACAGGTGTGGCCAGGTTGGACACGTAGCGGCAAAATGCAGTTCCGAGGTGTTGTGCAATCTGTGCGGCATGACTGGGCATGCTTTTAAAGATTGCCCCCGCAGAGCGAAATCTGGGCCACCCAGACCAGGGCCAGAGCGGCAGTTTGCAACATGTGCAGACGCCGCTGGTAATGCCCCAAAACGAGCATTGACGACTGAGGGGTCCAGGCCAAAGTCCTTCACAGCTCCATCGGGGGGCCCACCGATGTCAGCCTCGAGGGACGGCCATAGGGATTCCACCGGGTCCAGGCAGAGCAGGAGGAATTCTGACTCTGCTGGACATAAGTTGACCGGCACCTCTGCAAACAGGTCCTCTGCTCCGCCTGCAGTGGACCCTGTTGAGGCAGTGGTTAGCGACAGGCGTCGTGGCTCCGTAGGTTCTGCAGTAGGACCTGACGCCTGTCCCAAGAGTGTGGGCATGGAGCGGAGACACTCTGTGTCAGACGAGGGCTCCATTAAGAAAACCCTAAAATATGTTGGATTGGAGCCTCGTTTTGACCATTTCCGGTCAACGGGGGGGTCGGAGCAAAGTTCCTCCACTGCAGTTGTGGAGGGGCTTGCGATGAAGGCTCCCCGTAAGCAGGCAAAGGTTGCCAAGAGTGATGGGACCTCACAGGCCCCTGTGCAGCTGCCCAGGAAGGACATCAGCGATATCTTCAGCCAGGGGCCAGAGATGGGTGAGAGCGACTTCGAGGAGATAGATAGGAGCCATTCTGCAAAGAGACAGCGAGAGGAAGAGGAGTCCGGAGTTCGGAGGAAAGCTGCCTATCGGAGTTCGGATGAGAGCAGTGTGGGGGTTGGAGCCGCCCACGTATCTGGCTCTGACCCTACCAACATCCAAGATTTATTGACCCCTCAAAAAGGGGGTCCAGACTCGCAGCTGATCTCCGAGTACGACTCTTCTGGTTCGGACCCTGACCTCAACTAAGACTATGTTGGTTCCTATCAAAGTCGCCTCACTAAATGTGAGGTCCCTAAAGAGCCCTGTCCGCAGGACTGCTTTATTTTCATTTTTAGAGACTGTGGACTTTGACCTTTGCCTGCTTCAAGAATGTGGAATCCCTAATGACTTGGAATATCAAGATTTAAAGATGGACTGGAAACTAGGCCCCTCAGTCTGGTCTGGTGGAAATGACTGTCGCTCTGCGGGGGTTGGATTGCTCTGCCGAGGTCGTTTTATCTCCATCCAAACAGTGACTGAAATCATGCCCGGCAGAGCTATTTTAATGCATTTGCTTTTTAATGGAATTTTAATTCGTGTTTTAAACGTTTATGCCCCTCCTACCAAACAGGAGAGGGCAGAACTATTAGAGATTTTACCATTGTTTTGTGTTGGGTCTACCCCCCTGCTGGTGGGTGGTGATTTTAACTGTGTGCGAGATGGAGAACACCGGCAGGGTGGGGATTTTAATCGAAAAATTGACCGTACTTCTTACCTGCTCAAGAATTTTATTGGTGATTTTAAATTGAAAGATTGCTGGAGGGAACTCTTGCCTGCGGACCCAGGCCCCACCTGGTCCAATGGAAGAGTGAGCTCCAGAATTGATTTTATTTTCACTTCCAATAGTTTTATTCCCAAAAAATGTTTGCTTTTAACAAATATTTTATCTGATCACAAGCTCCTTTCAGTGCACCTGGAGCTAGAGGGAGAGCAAAAAGCTTGTAGGGGTCCCTGGAGACTAAACACCACACTCCTGGAGGACCCCATCATTAAAGAGGAGTTTGTGCGGACCTACCAGTGTTGGCAGTCCCATAGAGCGCCCAGTCAGCCTATGCTACACTGGTGGGAGGGCATTAAACCCAAAATCAGAGCTTTTTTTATTCGAGCAGGTAAGAAGAAAGCAAAAGAGAAAAAACAATGGTTTTATGTTCTTAATAAACGTTTACATGTACTTTTTAAATTGAAGGAGATTGGTATGGATGTTGATGATGATATCTTAAATCTTAAAGCTGAAATAAAACATGCCATAGAAGAGAAAGGGAAACAAATAATTTTTAATTCACATGTAAAGCACCTCGAGGATGGCGAGAAGTGTTCCCGGTTCTTCTTCAAAAAGGTAATGGATAAACGAGATGTCATTTTAAACCTTGAAGGAGAAACCACTATGGTCGGCATTTTAAATTCTGCTTTTAATTTCTACCAATCTCTTTTTAACAAGAAAAATATTGATCCTTCCTTTTTAGAACATGTTCTTAATTCCCTTGATGCCAAGCTAGATATTTTAGACCAGGAAGTTTTATCCCGTAATATTACCTTGGAGGAACTTTTATTTGCTTTTAAAAGTTTTTCTAATGGGAAAGCTCCTGGGGAAGATGGTCTGCCCATCGAATTTTATCATGCTTTTTGGGAAATTTTAAAGAATGACATGTTTTTATTGTATAAGGAAGTTTTTATTACTGAAGAGCTGCCCCCTTCCTGGAGGAGGGGGATTGTGTCCTTAATTTTTAAAAAAGGTGAGAGGGACCAGTTAAAAAACTGGCGCCCTATTACTCTTTTAAACGTTGATTGTAAAATTTTAGCTAAACTAATAACAATCCGTTTTAAACCTTTTATTCATAAATTAATCCATCCAAACCAGGTATGTGGGGTACCTGGGAGGTCAATTACTGAGTCCCTGAATATTTTACGTGACATCATTTGGTATTTTAAAGAAAGGGGTCAAAGCCTTGCTATTTTATCCTTAGATTTCGAGAAGGCTTTTGACCGGGTCTCCCATGAATATCTTTTTATGGTTCTTAAAAAGATGGCTGTTCCTGAAATTATTTTAACACGTATTAAGCTTTTATATCGATCCTGTTTTAGCCAAATTTCTATCAACGGATTTTTAAGTAAAGGTGTTCCTCTTTTATCAGGGGTGAAACAGGGGTGCCCGTTGTCTCCGCTCCTTTTTATTTGTGCCATAGAACCTCTGTTCACCCTAATAAGAGATGATAAAGTCATCAGAGGCGTGCCCATACCTGGAGGAAGGGGGAACCAGGTAAAAATCCTAGGCTATATGGATGACGCCACCGTCCTATGCCCAGACGCCGCTTCTATGAGACGGGCATTGAGGAACACCGGCTTTTTTTGTGAAGCCTCTGGTTTTAAATTAAACGTTGATAAGTGTGACTGTTTTTATACTGGTGTATGGGATTCCTCTGTGACACCAGGAGTTAACATGCAGCAGGATCAGATAAAAATTTTAGGAATTGTTTTTAATCAAGAAAACGATGGGAGACCCAATTGGGATTCAGTAATTGCCAAAATGGAAAAAAAGGTTTTAATGTGGAATTTGAGAAATCTCACCATGGAGGGAAAAGTTTTAATAATTAAATCTGTTTTATTACCCATAATGCTTTATGTAGCTATGGTTTTCCCTCCAACAATTTTATATATTAAAAAAGTGACCAGGATCTGTTTTATGTTTTTATGGGGTTCCAAAATGGAAAAACTAAAACGTGATTTTATGTACAGATGTAAGGACAATGGCGGGAGAGATGTTCCTAACCTTTTTAACTTCTTTTACATTAAATACTTTTGCTTCTGTTTTAAAATGTATAATTCTGATGGTATTTTTAGCTACTTTTTAAAGTACGCTACGGGCATGATTTTTAAACGATGGTTTCGTGTCCCTTTGAATTCTCCTGTGCTTCTGTGTCCCCCAAAACAATATGCGGTGCTCGAAAAAACTGTCAGGCTCCTAGGTCTCCAAGAATTGGAGCCTGACATATTGGGGGACCAGAAAAAAGTGTCACTCTCCTGTAGGCGGCAGGAGGATACACTGGCAGTTTCAAATTTCTCACAGGCAAGGTCCAAGGTGGTGTGGCGGAACGTTTTCGGGAAATTTATGGCAAATGTGCACAAGGACCTTGCCTGGGCAATCGTTCACCAGTGCCTCCCTACTCGTGAATTCCAGCATAGGCGAGGACTGGTGGCGAGAGCCAAGTGCCCGAGAGACAGGTGTGGTGACGACGAGACGGTAATGCACCTGTTTTGGAACTGCCCATATGCACAGGAGGTTTGGAGGAAGGTAGGCCCATTGCTGAAATGGGCCTGCGGTCTTAAAGATCTTAAATTTGAATACGTGTTTTATGGTCTTTTTAACTGCCCAAGTTTTAAACAGCAAATGGTCTGTTGGATCATTTTAAACTGTTTTAAGAATGCCATCTGGAAGGTTAGGAACATTCTGCTTTTTAAACATGATTTTATTGACGTTAAAAATTGTGTGAAATATGCCCTAAGTGAAATGTATATTTATTATCTTAGGGACAAAAAGCAGCTAGGGGTAAAAGAAGCAACATCCATGTGGTGTTTGCAAATGTGGAATACCATAACATTGTAAATAAAAATGGTTTTATTCTTTTATGTCTTTTATGCCCTGTATAAATTTTATCCTGCTATTGTTCTGTACTTTTATTATAACATCTGTATTACTGGTCTTATTATTATTACTTTTGTATTCATTTAAATGTATGAATATTCATGTATTATGCTGTTGATTTTATCTTGTGGTTTCAATTTTAAAAAAAGTCTGTAAAATATATTATTTTTGCCAATAAAAAACTTTGTTGAAACCTTATCTGTTCTTATCAGTTTAATATCTGATACGTCCCCTATCTGGGGACCATATATTAAATGGATTTTTAGAACAGGGAGATGGAAATAGAGCTTGCTCTGTCCACTCCACGCATTGACCTGGTATTGCAGTATTTCCAGGACCGGTGCACCCTTTCCTTATGTATTGACTAAAATCAGATTCCAAAAGTGTTTTTTGTGTTTGCCATTGTTTCTGTCTTTCTGAAGGGATCTCCCCTTTTAATCCCATTATTTCAACACCTGTTGGACAATGCATGAGTGATAATGAGCTAATTGATTAAATGCAATTAATGAATACATTGCCACCTCTTGTTTTGTGTCGTCTGTGTGTCTGTGTTTCCGGCATTTCACATTGGAACAGCTCATTCACCTTCCTTGTCTTCTCTCCGCCCTCCCTTTTAGGTAAGTTAAAGAGCTGCACCTGAGCCAGCCACTGATTGATGCAGCACCACAGTCAAATAGTGGAGTGGAGTAGGGGAACAGCAAACAGCCATTAAAGCCGCCCGCCCGCCCGCCACAATGGACCTACCTGTGTACACTAGATGGATGTGATGGAATGTACTGTCGTCCCTACATTTCAAGAAGGAGTAAGAATTGCAGTTGCAACAAAGCCTTGCTTGCCTACAAAGAGAGCAGCAATTTGGATTTGTTACTATGTTACCTAGAAGAATAACAAACTGTGCAAGGATGGAGGTTGTAGGAGCAAGGAGAAGTTGTCTGTAAAGTTGGTGGATGCTTATTTTCCATTTTGCAGTCCCTTGTCTCCCTCTTGTGGCCTCCTGGAGGCAACTAGCTGTGCAAAAAAAGACAGCCTGGCGGCGGCCGGCTGTTACAGTGTTGCCCTCTCAGGCAACACTGAGTGACTGACTGAGCCGCACCGTCTTATATAAAGTTCAGACGGAACTTTGCACGTGTCATAGTGGAGCCCTGAGGAGCCAGAGCCAGCTTTCTGACATCATAATGGGGCCTCAGAGATAAAAGCCTGGGCCCAGGCAGTGTTGGTCAGTGCTGCTCAGCAGGCAGCACTGGACTGGACTGGATTACAGCTGATACAAGGTGTGAAGGAACAAGGGGTGGCTGTGGGCATGCACTTGCTGCCGCTGCCAGTGTTTATCTGCATGGCAGCAGGGCATTTGGGCGTTGCCAGGAAGGCGTTTTTATGTAGATTCCTCCTCTTTCAGCACTGCATTGTGGTGCAAGCAAAAGAAGCAAATCCTGTCTGGCTTCCTCTCCGGCCTTTATTCACCTCCCGTGTAGCTGTGAGTGTGTGAGCCTGCAGGGCCCCATGGAATTGCCTAGAAGTAGGCTGAATCGCTGCAAGGGCTGAACAGCAGTATCGGGCAGGCTCGGGCAACGCGCGGCCCGTTCGGGTTATCGCTTCTCGGCCTTTTGGCTAAGATCGGTGGTGGGAAACCTCTGCTGGTTGGAGTCAGAAGGTGGTGATCAGGGCCTTCCTTGCGGGGGGCCCTGGGTTATTTCGGGGGTGATCGCGGGTTGGCAAAGAAGTTGACCTGTAAAATTGCGACAAGATGTCTCGAGGACTCGAGGACTCAGTGCGGCTGTACGTTGCGGTGGAAGATCGTGAGGAAATTGGACTAGATGCCATCGTGTTGGAGATTATACAGAAGATTTCGTATCTAAAGGTAACAGATATCTTGGGGTTGCAAGACTTCCCCAAACAAGGTATTTATGATGTTACTTTCTCTTCTGCCCATATGTGCCAACGTGTGTTTGCGGATCTGGAAAGGATGAAGTTGAAGGAAGATCCAGAAATAATGAGGAAAGTTAAAGTTGAACCTTTATTTATGTTGAAGAAAAAAATGATAATAGTGCATATGTACAATCCAAAAGTATCAGATGCAACAGTGACAGAGTTTTTGAAACAATATTGTGATGAAGTTACCTTTATGAGGAGAATGAAGAACAGATATGGATACCTAAATGGGAAAAGAAAGTATCTAGTACGTTTGAAAATGGAGGGCGGAGGAGGAGTTAGACATATTCCCGCCGTTTTTTCCATAGGTGGTGAAAGAGGTTTTTGTTTTTATGATGGCCAAGAGGAATACTGCAAACGCTGTCATGGTTTTGGACATATACAAGATAGGTGCCCTGAAACGGGAGAAAGCTGTAAAAATTGTGGGGAGGTCGGTCATAATGCAAGGTCATGCAGCAAAAGAAAGAAATGTGATATTTGTGGAAGTGAAGAGCATTTAGCAAGAGGCTGTACTCATTGGAGTACAAAGCAAAAAAGCTATGCTGATGTGGCAGGAGGTAGAGGACTGAGAGCGCAGAGAAATGAGAGACGCGTGCCTGGTGTTGGAGAGCGCATCGTGAGTGTGACAGCTGTTGCCAGGGAGGACGGCGTCCCTGGAAACATAGGCAGCGCCGGAGCGAGGGGAACGGTGTCACACGCTGACACGCAGGAGAGAACCCCAGGTATAGTGACTGATAGTGGCAGAAAAGGACGTCCCGCCGAACGGAGCCACGAGGCTCATGGGAGAGCGGGAACAGAGTTACTGGCCAGTAATGGGGAGCTTGAGACCAGCAGAGAACAGGAGGGCGGTTTCCAGGCTTCCCACCAGGGTATGTTTCTGGGGGTGTTGACAGCTTGTGGAATGGTGCAGAGCACTCTTAGTGATGAGTCATCAGACGAGGAGAGCATTGGAGATGGGTGCCCCGACCCTGCAGTGGGGGAGGGGGAGAATATGGAGTGCCAAGAAGGGGAGAGTGACGATGATAGGTCACTTACTCCTGGGCAAAGGCTGCCATCTAGCAGTGAGGAGGACTTTGTGGAGTCAGAAAAAGCAGTTCCTTCCAGTAGTAAGAGGTACAAAATGGAGAATTGGCTACCTAGCGGGCAGGGGGATCCTGCTGCACCTGCGAGGATGCAAAGCAACAGGGGTTCTGATCCAGAATCGCCTGATTTAACTGAAATAGTGAATAGAAAGGTGGGAGGAAAGAGCGGTCTTTAAAAAAACTATCATGGCAGTGTTTAATTATATCTATTTATTTATGGTAATGGCGGTAACAGTGGCTTCCATAAATGTAAGAAGTATTTGTACACATACCAGGAGAGCGGCAATTTTTGAGGAATTGGAGAAGGTGAACACAGATATTTTATGTTTACAAGAGTGTGCCTTAAAATCTGTGCCGCATGAGAGTGAATGGGAGAAAGGGAAATCCTTTTGGTCCCCATGCACAGACAACAAAAACGAAGGTATTGGTATTTTATTGAAGAATAATCATTTTAGTATTGTAGAGTGGAATATTATTGTACCTGGACGCTGTATGGTTTTAATAGTGGAATACCTTGGCGTGAGACTACGTATTTTTAATGTGTATGCTCCAGCAGAGAAGCAGGCACGTGCAGCGTTTTTAGAGTCTCTTAAACTTTTTATGCCTGGTAGGGATTTTACAGTGGTTGCAGGTGATTTTAATTGCATTAGATCTGCCAATGATCGTGAAAGCTCTGCAGAAGTCAAAACAGATGTTACTTCAAATATTTTAAACCAGATTGTGCAGGATCTGCGGTATTCAGACTCCGGTCTGATGGTACGTGCGGAAGAGAGATTTACGTATGTGTCAGATAGTGGCCGCTGCAGATCCAGACTGGATTATATTTTTACATCTGAAGGGGTGAAAGCGGCCCAGTGCGACCATGTGACGACAATTTTTTCAGACCATAAGATGGTAATTACTGAGTTGAATATCGCAGAGTCCCTTATCTTTGGTAGGGGACTGTGGAAATTAAACGTAAACCTGCTACAAGAAGAGGAGGTAATGAAGGGTTTTAAAACAGTGTTTTTATCCTGTGTTTTTAAACAAAAATGTTTTGAAAACATCCTGGCCTGGTGGGACTGGGCAAAGGAGAGATTTGTTAGATATTTTAAACATATTGGTTACAAAAGGATACAGGAGAAGAAAAAGAAAGAGAGTAACATGGTGAGGAGATTGGAAACATTGTATAAATTCAAAAATGTTGGTGTAAACGTGGATATAGAAATTGCAGAAATCAAAGAAGAAATTAAAAAATGGCTTATTGAAAAAGGGAGGAACATAGTATACCAAGCAAAGGTAGAGCACTTGGAAGAAAATGAGCAGTGTTCACGATATTTTTTTAAAAAATGTTTTAAACCGAAAAAAATGTTTAAGTCAATTTTATCTGCATCAGGCGAGGTGACAGGGCCTGCGATGGTTGATGAGATTTGTGGTTTTTATGAGACACTTTTTAATGGTGACAGCAGAGCAAGTGAGGCAGAAATCAAAGACTATTGCAAAATTTTAAGTAATAATATTCCAGACGAGAAAGCCGCTTTTCTAAGTGATGAAGTGAGGGTGGAAGAGGTGGAGAAAGCGATTGGTAGTATGGCAAAAGGGAAAACCCCAGGTGGAGATGGACTCCCTGTAGAATTTTATTCCTTTTATTGGCATATTATAGGTGTTGAATTTTATCGTGTTGTGAATTATGTTTTTAACACGGGGGTTTTATCCAGTTCCATGCAAAAAGGAGTCGTAACATTAATTTATAAAAAAGGAGACGAGAAAGATATAAAGAATTGGAGACCAATCACACTTTTAAATAATGATTACAAAATTATTGCAAAAATAGTGGCAGGAAGAATGTCAGAGGTTATCGCGTTAATGGTGGGGGAGTACCAGGCATGTGCTGTGCCCGGTAGGAAGATTGCTGACAATTGAATTCTTTTAAGAGACACTATTTATTATGCAGGTTTTAATAACACACCACTATTTATTGAATCAATTGATTTCGAAAAAGCTTTCGACAAAGTATCCCATAAATTTATGTTTTCTGCACTGAAGTTTTTAGGGATTCCGGAAAAAATGATAAAAGTTATCAAAGGGCTTTATAATGGTGCAAGTAGTCAAATTTTAATCAACGGTCATACCAGTCCAGCTTTGAAAGTCTCATCCGGAGTACGCCAGGGGTGCCCTTTGTCCCCCATTCTTTTTATTTGCGTGATAGAGGCGTTACTTAAAAGCATACAAACTGATAAGTGTGTGAGTGGGAGTTTTATCCCCGGTGGATCAGGTAATTTTTTAAAATCTCTGGGATATATGGACGATGTGGTATTTATTGCTTGCTCTCAGGCTGATCTGAATAGGATGAATTTGCACATGAGGATTTTTTGTAGTATGTCTGGTATGGCAGTGAATTGGAATAAATGTCAGCTGTGTAATTTTGGGAAGCAGGAGAACGTGAGGGTGGCGGGCGTGATGAAGAAGGATGAGGTTGAAGTATTAGGAGTGATATTTGAGAAGGATCTGAAGGGAAGAAAAAGTTATGTGAAATTGGAGGAAAAGATGGACAGTAGGATAAATTTTTGGAAACTACGAAACCTGTCATTGAAAGGGAAGATCTTGATTTTAAAAGCGGTAATCTTACCCCTGCTATTATACACGGCTGTGATTCTCCCACCGGGGAGGCTATGGATCAAGAGGACAACAAGAAAATTATTTGTCTTTTTCTGGGGGTCGAAGATGGAAAAATTGAAGAGGGAAAAAGTAATGAGCAGGACTGAATTGGGTGGATATGGTTTCCCCAACATAGACTTGTTTTTAAAAATGCATTATTTTTTATTGATTTTTAAAATTTCACAGTGCAATAGTAGAACAGCAGAGATGTGCAGATTTCTGGCAGGATGGCTGTTTATTAAATGGAGCTGGTGTGAAAGAGATCTGAGGAGACCAGTGGCATTTAAGATACCTACCTTCTATGTGGTCCTCAGGTCTTTTTGTGATCAGATTGGTGTAAGCTCCATAAGTAGACCTGAGAAAAAGGAAATAATTGGATACATTAGAAAGGATGAGAGACAATGTGAAGTACCATTTTGCAACTCTGTACAAGGTGAGACTATATGGAAATTGATAGGCATGATAGGGCTGTCTAATAGACAAAGAGATGTGACATGGATGTCCCTACATGGGTGTCTCCCAACCCGAGCCTTTTTAAACGGGAGGGGGATAAGAGTTACCGATAAATGTCCCAGAGAGGGATGTAGGGATATCGAGACTATAGAACATGTCTTCTGGGGTTGTTTCTATGCCAAACAAGTTTTTGTCCTTTTAGAGAAAATCTTTACTGCACTAACAGGTTTTAGTATTTTTAGTTTTGAGAGAATTTTAGTGGGTCAAGATTTTAACCAGATGGAGAACTCACGTGCCGGCTGGATAATTTTTTCGATCTTTAAAGAAGTTTTATGGGATACAAGGAATTTGCTTGTCTTTAAGAACTTGATTTTATCTCCAAAACAGTGTCAAAAAGTGTTTCTATCTAGGATGTTCGTGGTATACCTGTTGGATAAGAAGAGAAATGGAGAAGAAGAGGCAAAGAAGTTTTGGAAATTTTCAGAATGGAGCAAATTAAGTAGAAAATCTTGACCCTTTTGTGTTTTTTAGTTATTGAATAGCTAGATAATTTTTCCCTTTGCATCTATTTCCAAATGATGGGTTTTAAGATCTTGTTGGATGGAGATCACTTCGGTGATCCTATGATTATATAGCAAGAATCTTTATACTGAGGAAAAAAAAAAAAAAAAAAAAAAATCTGTTCTTATCAGTTTAATATCTGATACATCCCCTATCTGGGGACCATATATTAAATGGATTTTTAGAACAGGGAGATGGAAATAGAGCTTGCTCTGTCCACTCCACGCATTGACCTGGTATTGCAGTATTTCCAGGACCGGTGCACCCTTTCCTTATGTGTTGACTAAAATCAGATTCCAAAAGTGTTTTTTGTGTTTGCCATTGTTTCTGTCTTTCTGAAGGGATCTCCCCTTTTAATCCCATTATTTCAACACCTGTTGGACAATGCATGAGTGATAATGAGCTAATTGATTAAATGCAATTAATGAATACATTGCCACCTCTTGTTTTGCGTCGTCTGTGTGTCTGTGTTTCCGGCATTTCACATTGGAACAGCTCATTCACCTTCCTTGTCTTCTCTCCGCCCTCCCTTTTAGGTAAGTTAAAGAGGCTCTGTCACCAGATTTTGCAACCCCTATCTGCTATTGCACCAGATAGGCGCTGCAATGTAGATTACAGTAACGTTTTTATTTTTAAAAAACGAGCATTTTTGGCCAAGTTATGACCATTTTTGTAGTTATGCAAATGAGGCTTGCAAAAGTCCAAGTGGGTGTGTTTAAAAGTAAAAGTCCAAGTGGGTGTGTATTATGTGCGTACATCGGGGCGTTTTTAATACTTTCACTAGCTGGGCGCTCTGAAGAGAAGTAACATCCTCTTCTCTTCAGAACGCCCAGCTTCTGACAGTGCAGATCTGTGACGTCACTCACAGGTCCTGCATCGTGACGGCCACATCGGCACCAGAGGCTACAGTTGATTCTGCAGCAGCATCAGCGTTTGCAGGTAAGTCGATCTTACCTGCAAACGCTGATGCTGCTGCAGAATCAACTGTAGCCTCTGGTGCCGATGTGGCCGTCACGATGCAGGACCTGTGAGTGACGTCACAGATCTGCACTGTCAGAAGCTGGGCGTTCTGAAGAGAAGAGGATGTTACTTCTCTTCAGAGCGCCCAGCTAGTGAAAGTATTAAAAACGCCCCGATGTACGCACATAATACACACCCACTTGGACTTTTACTTTTAAACACACCCACTTAGACTTTTGCAAGCCTCATTTGCATAACTACAAAAATGGTCATAACTTGGCAAAAAATGCTCGTTTTTTAAAAATAAAAACGTTACTGTAATCTACATTGCAGCGCCTATCTGCTGCAATAGCAGATAGGGGTTGCAAAATCTGGTGACAGAGCCTCTTTAAAGAGCTGCACCTGAGCCAGCCACTGATTGATGCAGCACCACAGTCAAATAGTGGAGTGGAGTAGGGGAACAGCAAACAGCCATTAAAGCCGCCCGCCCGCCCGCCCGCCACAATGGAGCTACCTGTGTACACTAGATGGATGTGATGGAATGTACTGTCGTCCCTACATTTCAAGAAGGAGTAAGAATTGCAGTTGCAACAAAGCCTTGCTTGCCTACAAAGAGAGCAGCAATTTGGATTTGTTACTATGTTACCTAGAAGAATAACAAACTGTGCAAGGATGGAGGTTGTAGGAGCAAGGAGAAGTTGTCTGTAAAGTTGGTGGATGCTTATTTTCCATTTTGCAGTCCCTTGTCTCCCTCTTGTGGCCTCCTGGAGGCAACTAGCTGTGCAAAAAAAGACAGCCTGGCGGCCGGCTGTTGCAGTGTTGCCCTCTCAGGCAACACTGAGTGACTGACTGAGCCGCACCGTCTTATATAAAGTTCAGACGGAACTTTGCACATGTCATAGTGGAGCCCTGAGGAGCCAGAGCCAGCTTTCTGACATCATAATGGGGCCTCAGAGATAAAAGCCTGGGCCCAGGCAGTGTTGGTCAGTGCTGCTCAGCAGGCAGCACTGGACTGGACTGGATTACAGCTGATACAAGGTGTGAAGGAACAAGGGGTGGCTGTGGGCATGCACTTGCTGCCGCTGCCAGTGTTTATCTGCATGGCAGCAGGGCATTTGGGCGTTGCCAGGAAGGCGTTTTTATGTAGATTCCTCCTCTTTCAGCACTGCATTGTGGTGCAAGCAAAAGAAGCAAATCCTGTCTGGCTTCCTCTCCGGCCTTTATTCACCTCCCGTGTAGCTGTGAGTGTGTGAGCCTGCAGGGCCCCATGGAATTGCCTAGAAGTAGGCTGAATCGCTGCAAGGGCTGAACAGCAGTATCGGGCAGGCTCGGGCAACGCGCGGCCCGTTCGGGTTATCGCTTCTCGGCCTTTTGGCTAAGCTCAAGTGGCTAACCAGAGGCGTCCAGTGCTGAACTCTCGGCCCTGCAGCATCGCCCTTTGGGGCTTAAGCTGCTTGTTGCTATAGGGAGACAGCCAGTGGCAGGAAGGCGATCGACATGGGCGTTATTGTACGTCACGCTAAGGCCGGGGAAACCCGGGTCAAGTACGGCATTCGGATCGAAGTTGATGTTGGATCAGAGAAGACCCTGGACCTACGACACCTGGTGAACAACATCTTGTTTGGAATTTTGAAAGTGGAGCGGAAGAAAATCCTTTGTCTTCAGGAGCATAAGGTTGGTCATTTTACCTTGATATTGACGGATTTACCTGCCTGCCATACTTTCCATTACAATTTGATGCAAAATGTGAACAATCCTGAGCTTGGAGGACTTACTTTTATCCTGCTGTATGATGAAGGAGAAGTCTTCCTGGTTGTTTTTCTCTACAATGCACATGTACCTTTGCAAGATATCACGGCATTCCTGTCTAGACATTGTGCATATGTTAAGTTTGAGAATAAAATCTTGAACACTGAAATGATCTGGAATGGGAAATACAAATTTCGGGTCCGGTTCCGGCAAGATATTGAGGAACCAGGAGGCTTCCATTTCCCTCCATCGAACTTCTCCATTGGAAGAGACAGGGGATATCTGTTTTTTCCCAGGTGTCCTCCCTTCTGCAGGAATTGTAAAGTTTTTGGCCACACAAGGGAAGGATGTCAAAATTCAGGGAAGTGTTCCAGATGTAACCAGGAGGGTCACAAAGCAAAAGAATGTGTCAACCGCATTGTTTGTAATCTCTGCGAGGTGGAAGGGCATACATTCAAAGACTGCCCTCTGCGGAAGAAGTCATATGCAGAGGCAGCCAGGAGCCAAGTGGCTGAGATGATAGCGAGAACTGGACGGTTGGGCGAGGAGGTACCCGCTGACTATCTGGCTTCTTTAAGCACATCTCCAGTAGAAGTACGTGTGGAGGAAGGGGCAGGCATGGAGGTAGCCCCGGTCGAGGAGGATCTTCCTCACCCATCCGATGCCCAGACTGGGCTACAGGGTGAGGGAGAAATTGAGGGCGACGTCCCCGTGACTCCTCCTGTTTCTTGGAGTCTGGATGAAGTGTTTCTGGAAGGAGTTGGAGGTCAAGGGGATTTTACCACTGTAGGCACCCGACCTGCAGACGAAATTCTGGATATGGGGGCTAAGAGAGCCAGGCTGGCCGCGTCACCCCCTGTAACCCCTGGAAGGGAGGAGGAATACCCCTCATCAGTGATTTCGTTTGATGAGCCTTTTCTAGAAGATCAAGGGACCAGTTTCTTCACATTAGGTTGCCAGCCTCCAGAAGGCAAAGGCTGAAGTGCAAATGGACAACCTGCGGTTATCTGGCTATGAAAATTAAAATATGGCATCCAAACCTACATTTGATGTCGTATCCTTAAATGTACGACTGATTCAATCTAAGCCCAGGAGGGCTGCAGTTCTGGATTTTTTAAAAAATTTAGGAGCTGATGTATATTGTTTGCAAGAATGCGGTATTAGGGAACCTGTGCCAGAACAGGAATGGCCATATGGCCAATGTATATGGTCTGGTTCTTCTATAAATAAAAATGATGGGGTAGGAATATTGCTAGGGAATAGGAATTTAAAATTAGAAAGTTATATTGTGGTGGAAGTGGGGAGGTGTATTTTGGCAGAGATAAATGTCAGAGGGTGGAGGGTAAGGGTAATTAATATATATGGAGCAACAAAAAAAGAAGAGAGGTTAGAACTCCTAGAGAAGTTGTCCTTTTTTTTGCCAGGGAGAATTCCTACGATTTGGGTTGGGGACTTTAACTGTGTGACGGAAGGGGAAAAAATGGATGTATCTGGTAAAAAGTTGTACCAATTAATCAAAGATTTTTCTTTTATAGATGCTGCTGAGGTTCATTTGGGAAAGCCACCACCCGACACTTATAGGTCTGATAGAGGAGGGGTAACATCAAGGATAGATCGGGTGCTTTTCTCAAAAAATGTGGGGTGCATGAGTTTGCGGCAGCGCGATGTGACCTTTTCTGACCATGTGTGTATGTGTGCAACTTTTGAAGGGGATGTTCGTTTAGTGCGTGGTGCAGGGGTATGGAAGTTAAATGTAAGTTTATTAGAGGATGAAAGAATTGTGAAGGCTTTTATATATGCGTATAAAGGATGGAAATCGCGGCAGGAATCTTTTGGGAATGTGCTGGAGTGGTGGGATTGGATGAAGAATGAATGTAAAAGATTCTTTAAAAAATGGGGCTATAAAAAAGCAGCTATGCTAAGAAACCAATATAATGAGTTGAATGTTAGAATAGAATGGTTGAGAAAACTTGGCGAGCTTGGTGTGGATGTGAGTGATTTGATGAGGGACGCAAGGAATGAAAGTAGGCTTTTATTAGAGGAAAAAGGGAAAAAAATTATATATAGATCAAAAGTTGAGAACTTAGACAAAGATGAAAAATGTACAAGATTTTTTTTCAAAAAAATATGTGGTAAAAAGGATGATATGGATGAATTATTGAATGATAGGGGTGAGTGTGTTTCTGGAAAGGATGTGATGAGTGAAGTTGAAGGTTTTTATACCCAGTTGTATGGAGAGAAGTGGTATGATAAGGATTTGATGAATGAGGTTTTGAATGGGTTGGAAAATAAACTTGGAGAGGAAGATCGTGAGTCTCTGTGTGGTGATATTACCATGGATGAAGTGAGAAAAGTGGTGATGAGTGCAAGTAAAAATAAAACACCTGGGAAGGATGGGATCCCAATTGAATTATATGTGAGGATGTGGGATATAATTGGTGGGGATTTGCTTGAGGTATGTCAGTATATGTGGAAGCATGGTGTGTTGAGCAAATCTATGAAAGAAGGTGTGGTTGTGCTGATATATAAAAAAGGTGAGAAGAAAAATTTGGCAAATTGGAGGCCAATTACTTTGTTGGATTCTGACTATAAGTGTTTTAGTAAAGTATTGGCCAATAGGATGCGTGAGGTTGTTGCTGAAGTGGTGAATGAAGATCAAGTGTGTGCAGTGCCTGGTAGAAGTATGACTGATAATTTGTTGTTACTAAGGGATATGATTGGGGACTGTATGGATAGAAAGCAGAAATGTATGGTCCTATCTGTGGATTTTGAAAAGGCATTTGATAGGGTGTCGCATGAGTTTATGTTTAGTGTGCTGTGTAAAATGGGTTTTCCGAGAAAGTTTGTGTATGCAGTGAAAGGTTTGTATGGGAACGTAACAAGTGAGTTTCTCGTAAATGGGTTTCTGAGTGGAAAAGTGGGGATAAGGTCAGGTGTCAGGCAGGGTTGTCCTATGTCCCCTGTCCTGTTCATTAGTGTGATTGAAGTGTTGTTGTGTATGGTTAGAAGGGAAAAATTTATGAGGGGGTTATTAATTCCTGGGAGTAATGGTAAGTTTCTGAAAGTATTGGGTTATATGGACGATGTGGTGATTGTTAGTGAAAGAGAGGCGGAGATAAATAGAGCGAGATTGTTGTTGAGGTTGTTTTGTAGTGCGTCTGCGTTTAAAGTGAATTGGGGTAAATGTAGCTTTAAGTGTTTTGGTGATAGGAGTGTGAGAATGGATGGGGTTAATTGTGAGATGGGTGCTATTAAAATATTGGGTGTGCAATTTAATGAGGATTTGAGAGGGAATGAAAGTTGGGATGAATGTGGTATGAGAATAGAACGAAAACTGAACTTTTGGAGACTGAGAAGTTTGACACTGACGGGAAAAATTTTGATAGTTAAATCTGTTGTGTTACCAATTTTACTTTTTTGTGCAGTTGTTTTCCCTTTTGCTACTCACAAAATTAAGAAGACGGAAAAGATGATTTTTACATTTTTTTGGGGGAGTAGAATGGAAAAATTGAAGAGAGAGTATGTGTATAAGATGTGTGTGAATGGTGGTTTGGATTTTCCAAATGTTGAGGTATTTTTGGCTTTGAATTATATCAAAGTGGTGTCTGTGTTAGTGCAGAGGAATAATAAGACTGGTTTCATGATAAGATACTTGGCTGGTTGGATGTTGTATGGTCTGAATTGGGTAAAGAGAGATGCAAGTGTGCCTGTGGCTTTCAAGTGTCCAGTGTGGTATATGAGGATTGAGGTTTTTGTGAGGAAAAATGACTTGCTTGCTGTGCCAATGAGTGAGTTTAAAAATAAGAATGCGGTGATGAAGAGAATACGTGCGAATGAAATTCCATGTGAAATTGCAGGTTTGAGGTCTAATGAAGTGCAGAGTGTATGGAGTAAATTGAAGGTGAGTGGTATGTCAAACAGACAGCGTGATATTGTATGGATGTCGCTGCATAATATCCTACCTGTTAGGCAAGTGCAGAAAAGAAGGGATCTTATTAGGTCTGAGGTTTGCCCGAGGAATGGATGTGGAGCAAGTGAGAGTGTGAGACATATGTTGTGGGATTGTGACTATTCGTATGAAGTATGGAAAGGGGTGGGTGGTTTGTGTAAAGAACTAGCGGGGGTAAAATTTGTTAATTGGAAAGTAGCAATGTTTGGAATGGGTGCAAGTAGTCGTATGAAAGATAGAATTATGTGGTTAATTATGGCATGTGTGATGGAAAGTTTGTGGGATGTGAGAAACTTGTTAGTGTTTAAAAGGAAATTAGTGCCTGTAAATGAGTGTATTAGGATGATTTTGTCTAGACTTTACGTCATGTATTTGTGGGATAGACAGCGTGGTGGTGGCCTAGATTCAGAGGGGATATGGAAGTTCAAAAAATGGAAATTCCTGATACGATGTAGGTAATATTGTTCTGTTTTTTTTGTGATTGTTTATGTAAATTGAAGAAAAAATAAAGAACAAACCAGAATGATGATAAGTTTGAAGCAACGTGGATTTGATTTTCAAGTTTTGAGAAACATTATAAGTTGCTTATAACTAACTGAAATGGTTTTAAAAAAAAAAAAAAAAAATCTGTTCTTATCAGTTTAATATCTGATACGTCCCCTATCTGGGGACCATATATTAAATGGATTTTTAGAACAGGGAGATGGAAATAGAGCTTGCTCTGTCCACTCCACGCATTGACCTGGTATTGCAGTATTTCCAGGACCGGTGCACCCTTTCCTTATGTGTTGACTAAAATCAGATTCCAAAAGTGTTTTTTGTGTTTGCCATTGTTTCTGTCTTTCTGAAGGGATCTCCCCTTTTAATCCCATTATTTCAACACCTGTTGGACAATGCATGAGTGATAATGAGCTAATTGATTAAATGCAATTAATGAATACATTGCCACCTCTTGTTTTGTGTCGTCTGTGTGTCTGTGTTTCCGGCATTTCACATTGGAACAGCTCATTCACCTTCCTTGTCTTCTCTCCGCCCTCCCTTTTAGGTAAGTTAAAGAGCTGCACCTGAGCCAGCCACTGATTGATGCAGCACCACAGTCAAATAGTGGAGTGGAGTAGGGGAACAGCAAACAGCCATTAAAGCCGCCCGCCCGCCCGCCCGCCACAATGGACCTACCTGTGTACACTAGATGGATGTGATGGAATGTACTGTCGTCCCTACATTTCAATAAGGAGTAAGAATTGCAGTTGCAACAAAGCCTTGCTTGCCTACAAAGAGAGCAGCAATTTGGATTTGTTACTATGTTACCTAGAAGAATAACAAACTGTGCAAGGATGGAGGTTGTAGGAGCAAGGAGAAGTTGTCTGTAAAGTTGGTGGATGCTTATTTTCCATTTTGCAGTCCCTTGTCTCCCTCTTGTGGCCTCCTGGAGGCAACTAGCTGTACAAAAAAAGACAGCCTGGCGGCCGGCTGTTGCAGTGTTGCCCTCTCAGGCAACACTGAGTGACTGACTGAGCCGCACCGTCTTATATAAAGTTCAGACGGAACTTTGCACGTGTCATAGTGGAGCCCTGAGGAGCCAGAGCCAGCTTTCTGACATCAAAATGGGGCCTCAGAGATAAAAGCCTGGGCCCAGGCAGTGTTGGTCAGTGCTGCTCAGCAGGCAGCACTGGACTGGACTGGATTACAGCTGATACAAGGTGTGAAGGAACAAGGGGTGGCTGTGGGCATGCACTTGCTGCCGCTGCCAGTGTTTATCTGCATGGCAGCAGGGCATTTGGGCGTTGCCAGGAAGGCGTTTTTATGTAGATTCCTCCTCTTTCAGCACTGCATTGTGGTGCAAGCAAAAGAAGCAAATCCTGTCTGGCTTCCTCTCCGGCCTTTATTCACCTCCCGTGTAGCTGTGAGTGTGTGAGCCTGCAGGGCCCCATGGAATTGCCTAGAAGTAGGCTGAATCGCTGCAAGGGCTGAACAGCAGTATCGGGCAGGCTCGGGCAATGCGCGGCCCGTTCGGGTTATCGCTTCTCGGCCTTTTGGCTTCGATCTGTAGTGGGTTGAAGTCAGAGGGCAAGGTGCACTGGTGGAAACCTACCTGCTCGGCCTTTTCGGTTTTCGGACCGAACTGCTGCTATTGAGGGGTGGCTGAAAGCTGGTGTGCCTTTTTCTTTGGAGGATCTGGAACATATTCGTGGAGGGATTCTTTCGCTGGACGTGTGGATTTCGTGTTTTCCATTGGAATCAGGAGGCGATCGAGCTCTTTTCAAGGGCTTTTTTTCGTGCTGTGGAGGAAGAAAAAATTCGTTGGAATATGGCTTATGGAAGGAGAACACCAGGAGAATGGCGAGGATTTCAGGATAATCGGCCTGACTTCTTTGATGATAAGTATGGCTTAAAGGATACTATTCGGTTCTTCGTGTCCCCAGAAGTCCGACAAGAAAAAAATCTAAGGTACCTTTATGACAAAATACTAATACCGGTTATGGAATTGGAGAAGAAGAACTTCTTTTGTATACAAACCTTCTTCTCTAGGGGAATTTATGATGTGACTTTGGAAACAAATGCATTATGCGAAAAGGCATACACCCTTTATGAAGCTAATAAGGGGCGAGATGTTTTTAAGGGGATAAAAATTGCCCCATTGTTTCAATTTCAGGCAAAATTGTTAACCATACAAATGTATAGTCCATTTATAACGGACCAAGAGGTGGAATCATACCTCTGGAATTTTTGTGAAAAACTCTCCCTAAAGCAACATGGGATGACGGATTTCGGAGTGTGGAATGGAAAGCGAGTATATTATGCTACGTTTAAAAAAGATCCACAGGAAGAAGGAGGAGTCTGTAGGCCCCCGCCTGTGGTGTTTATAAATCGTAGTAGAGGATATTTATTTTTTTCAGGGATGCCTCCCTATTGCAGAAGTTGCAAGAAATACGGCCACAGTGATGATAACTGTAAACGCTGTATGGACTGCCCGATGAGTATTCATCAAGAGGCAGATTGTCCAAAACGTAAGGAAGAAATACCTGAACCACAGCAAGTTGAAGAGGTAATGGAGGAGGTTCAGGAGGAGGTTCAGGAGGAGGAAAGAGAGTGTACGGAGAAAGAGAGGAAGGAGAAGGAGAGAAAGGAGAAGAGACGAGAGGGAAAAGAAAAGAGGCAAGAGAAAAAAGAAACTAGGAAGGAAAAAGAGGAAAAGAAAAAAGTAAAAGAAAAAGTGGAAAAAATACCTGAAGTAGTGGTAACCCAGGGATCTGAAGCTGGGGGATCTGGACAAACAGAAGGTATCACTGTAGTGAGGGAAACCCCTTCAGATAGTCCTGTGGAAGAGGAGGGCCTTACTGAAGAGGTAATGGAAACGACATTAGGTAATTTGAAAAGATGTTTAGATGATGAAGCAGAGGCGAAACGTGGAAATATTAGTGGTGAAAAAAGAAGAGTGATAGAAATTCTGGAAGTCGTGTCACCCTTAAGCTCTGTTAGTTCGGAGGCTTTGAGGATAAACGAGTATCCTTCTACCACTGATGAGGGCGGGGGAGATAGCCCTGGAATTGTCATTAAAAGATGATCAGTATAGCTTCCCTGAATGTTCAGGGGTTAAAAAATTCAAAAAAGAGAGTTGCTTTATATGACTTTTTTAATAATGAAGCTTATGATTTCATTTTTTTACAAGAATGTAATATAGAGAAAAGTATGTGTTATGAGTTCTATAAAAAATATTGGAAAGGAAAAGCCTTTTTTTCAGGAGGTAATGAGCAAAAGAGCGATGGAGTAGGTTTTTTATGTAGTAAGGAGTGGAAAGTGGAGAAAATTCAAGAGATTTATCCGGGGAGGATAATGATGATAGAAGTGAAGAAGACTAATAAAAAAATCAAATGTTTCTGTGTGTATGGATACACAGAGAAGAGTAAGAGAATCCAGCTCTTTGAAATTCTGCAGTTGTTCCTTACAGGTTCAGACCCTATTATAATTGGAGGAGACTTTAACTGCCATCTGGAAAATAAGAAAGATGGTTCAGTATCATGCTTAAAAGGAATTCTCTCATCAAGTAATTTAAAAGATATGTGGGAAATATGTGGCAAAAAGAAAGAAGATGAATGTACATGGAGTAGGAAAAACTCTAGGTCTAGAATAGACTATTTTTTTGTATCAGAGCATTTTATAGGGTCATCTTTTAAAACTGATTTTAACTGTTTTTCCGATCATAGATTGATCAAATGTACGTTAGAATGTGAGAGAATGGAAAGCAAAAAATCTTCACATTGGAAATTGAATACAAAACTATTAGAAGATGAGAACGTAAAATCGGAATTTGGTTCATTCTATAAAAAGTTGCAGTGTAGGAAAAGCAGTTTTAAGGATGTTTTTGAATGGTGGGAGTTCGTAAAATCTCAGATCAAAACATTTTTCATTCGTATTAGTAAAAGAAAGGCGAGAGAGAGAGTGGAATTATATGAATCTCTAAATACGAAACTCCAGTGTTTTTATGTCTTGAAAAAGAGTGGTGTAATGATGGATGATGAGATTGAAGGCATTAAAAGCCAAATTAATAGAAGTTTGTATGAAAAAGGAAGGGAAATCATATTTAATTTGAGAGTAAAAATTTTGGAATGTGATGAAAAATGCTCAAAGTTCTTCTTTAAAAAAATCATCAATAAGAGAGATTATATTGACAAGTTGGAGGGAGAGGTGGTTTTGGAAGGTAAATTGAAAAAGGCACATGAGTTTTATGATAACTTATTTTCTGAAAAAAAGAGTGATGGTTCTTTAAGGGACCACTTTATTAGTCAACTAGATAAAAATTTTAATAAAGAAGAAATAGGTCTTTTATCTGAAGATTTTACTGAAAATGAAATTTATAATACAGTTAATAGCTTTTCAAATGGGAAAACACCAGGTTTGGATGGTTTACCGATAGAGTTCTATAGGGTCTTTTGGAAGTTGGTGGGTGTGGATTTTTGTGATATCATTTTTAGGGTGCTATCCTCTTTTAAAATGCCAATATCATGGTCTGAAGGGTTAATTGTTTTACTTTTTAAGAAAGGGGATAAAGAAATGATAAAGAATTGGAGGCCTATAACGTTACTAAACATGGATTATAAAATTTATGCAAAATTATTTGCTAATCGTTTGAAAAAAGTAATTTCATCGGTAATTGAGGAGGATCAGACATGTGCTGTGCCAGGGAGAAAAATTACAGATTCATTACTCTTGATTAGAGATGTATTATGGGATTTTAAAGATCGTGATCAGGATTTGGCATTGATCTCATTAGATTTCGAAAAAGCATATGATAGAATTTCCCATTTGTTTTTATTTCAGGTTTTAAAAAAGCTTGGTTGTCCTGATATGTTTATTAAGTGTATTAAGAGTTTATATTCTAGTTGTTTCAGTAAAATTTCAGTGAATGGCTTTTTATCGGAAAAGGTTAAAATGAATTGTGGAGTGAAGCAAGGGTGTCCTTTGTCGCCAATACTCTTTATTTGTGCCGTGGAACCACTTTTATGTGCAATAAGAAGGGATAAAGTTATTGATGGTGTTTTTATACCAGGGAATAAAAATGAGCGAGTTAAAATTGTGGCATATATGGATGACATTACGGTTTTAGTTAGAAGTTTGAGAGGGTTTAATAGGGTATTACGAGTAGTTGAATGGTTTAATGGTGCATCTGGTTTTAAAATAAACTGGGAAAAATCAGGGGTTTTATTGATAGGGAATCTTAAGTTGGAAAGGGAATGTAAATTATTAAGTGTAGTAGATATGAAAATTCTAGGTATTCATTTCTCACAAAACTGTGGAAGTATAAAAAATTGGGAATCTCTCTTGGAAAGGGTTAAAAAGAAGGTGGATTTTTGGAAACTAAGGTGCCTATCAATGGAAGGGAAAATCTTAGTGATTAAACAAGTTCTATTACCTCTGATTTTATATGTATCTGCTGTTTTTATGCCCTCAAACATTATGATGAAAATAATTATTAAGGTATGTTTTAATTTCTTTTGGGGTTCAAAAATGGAGAGAGTAAGGAGAGTAGAGTTATATAAATCAAAAGGAAATGGTGGTAAGGGTTTCCCTGATCTTAGACAGTTTTTATTTTGTAAGTATTTATCACAGTGTATTAGTATCCTATGTGGACCTGAATCAAAGTTGAGAGCCTTTGTAATATATAATTTTGTTTTTTTTATAAGGAAGTATAAATGGATCAATATAGATCTAAAGAGACCATATAGGTGGTTGCCTCCAGAGAACTATTTAATCTTAGAGAAAATTATAAGAGAGTTCAATCTGGCAGAAGAAGGAAAAGAGGTTCTTATTAATCATAAAAAAATATTAAAAGTCTTAGAGGGTAGAACCATTTGCAGCCCGATTGAACGGTTTACTCCCCAGGTAGTTAAAAACATTTGGAAATGTGTTAACCATCTTTGTTTGTCTAATGATCACAAAGATCTATTATGGTGTATGATAAAGGATTGTTTACCAACAAAGGATTTCCAATATAAAAGACGACTGAATCGGAATAGCCAATGTCCTAGAAGTGGTTGTATTGATGATGAAACCACAATGCATGTTTTCTGGAATTGTGATTTTGCACAAAAAGTGTGGAAAAAGATAAGTAAGTTGGTGAGCATGGTGAGTAAAGTTAACTATTTTAATTTTAACTTGATATTTTATGGAATTGGAATCGGGGAAAATGAGTTTCAAATAGTTTGGCTGATCTTAGCATCAGTTAAAATGGCGCTATAGAGGTCCAGGAATATTTTACTATTTAAAAGGGATGCTTTAACTGTTGATGATTGCATACGTCTAAGCCTAAATTATTTATTTATCTATTTTTGGAAAGAAAAGAAAGAACTAGGAATAGAGAAAGCAGAAGAAAAATGGAAGCAAAAGAAATGGAATTCTGTAATGGGAGTGTAGAATAGATATTTAGGGGGAAATAATGTATAAATGTACTTACTTACCTTTTACGATGATGACGTGAGTCTTGAGATCTGTGAAGAGAAAAAGATGGTGATTTTAAGTTTTGAGACTTGTGATCTGAGTAAAAAAAAAAAAAAAAAAAAAAAAAAAAATCTGTTCTTATCAGTTTAATATCTGATACGTCCCCTATCTGGGGACCATATATTAAATGGATTTTTAGAACAGGGAGATGGAAATAGAGCTTGCTCTGTCCACTCCACGCATTGACCTGGTATTGCAGTATTTCCAGGACCGGTGCACCCTTTCCTTATGTGTTGACTAAAATCAGATTCCAAAAGTGTTTTTTGTGTTTGCCATTGTTTCTGTCTTTCTGAAGGGATCTCCCCTTTTAATCCCATTATTTCAACACCTGTTGGACAATGCATGAGTGATAATGAGCTAATTGATTAAATGCAATTAATGAATACATTGCCACCTCTTGTTTTGTGTCGTCTGTGTGTCTGTGTTTCCGGCATTTCACATTGGAACAGCTCATTCACCTTCCTTGTCTTCTCTCCGCCCTCCCTTTTAGGTAAGTTAAAGAGCTGCACCTGAGCCAGCCACTGATTGATGCAGCACCACAGTCAAATAGTGGAGTGGAGTAGGGGAACAGCAAACAGCCATTAAAGCCGCCCGCCCGCCCGCCACAATGGACCTACCTGTGTACACTAGATGGATGTGATGGAATGTACTGTCGTCCCTACATTTCAAGAAGGAGTAAGAATTGCAGTTGCAACAAAGCCTTGCTTGCCTACAAAGAGAGCAGCAATTTGGATTTGTTACTATGTTACCTAGAAGAATAACAAACTGTGCAAGGATGGAGGTTGTAGGAGCAAGGAGAAGTTGTCTGTAAAGTTGGTGGATGCTTATTTTCCATTTTGCAGTCCCTTGTCTCCCTCTTGTGGCCTCCTGGAGGCAACTAGCTGTGCAAAAAAAGACAGCCTGGCGGCCGGCTGTTGCAGTGTTGCCCTCTCAGGCAACACTGAGTGACTGACTGAGCCGCACCGTCTTATATAAAGTTCAGACGGAACTTTGTACGTGTCATAGTGGAGCCCTGAGGAGCCAGAGCCAGCTTTCTGACATCATAATGGGGCCTCAGAGATAAAAGCCTGGGCCCAGGCAGTGTTGGTCAGTGCTGCTCAGCAGGCAGCACTGGACTGGACTGGATTACAGCTGATACAAGGTGTGAAGGAACAAGGGGTGGCTGTGGGCATGCACTTGCTGCCGCTGCCAGTGTTTATCTGCATGGCAGCAGGGCATTTGGGCGTTGCCAGGAAGGCGTTTTTATGTAGATTCCTCCTCTTTCAGCACTGCATTGTGGTGCAAGCAAAAGAAGCAAATCCTGTCTGGCTTCCTCTCCGGCCTTTATTCACCTCCCGTGTAGCTGTGAGTGTGTGAGCCTGCAGGGCCCCATGGAATTGCCTAGAAGTAGGCTGAATCGCTGCAAGGGCTGAACAGCAGTATCGGGCAGGCTCGGGCAACGCGCGGCCCGTTCGGGTTATCGCTTCTCGGCCTTTTGGCTAAGACCAAGTGTATTTATACAGGAGGTTTTTAGTCAGAAGGTGCTCAGGTACCCTCTCTCTCAGCCTCGGGGGATCGTCCAGGTTCGCCTGGACTTCACCCCCGTGCTGCTATTTGGGAGAGAGGCTTAGTCCTGAGCAACGAGTTGCGATCCCCCCCCCCCAGCCCTTTGGTGTGTCTCCTTGAAGCCAAAGGGCGCAGCGCAAGCTGTGCGGTACCGACCTGGCCACGCAAATGGCAGGCGGACCTGATGCGGTGCCGGTATACGCCCGGTTGAGGAATACTGCAAGATTTATCTTGGCAGAGGGTGGAGGCGGTCCTCGTGGTCTCAAGTTCCTTGTCCACGATATTTTGGAAAAGCGGTTGGCGGTCCACAAGAACGAGATTTTGGCGATCCAGGACTACCCAAGGCGTGGAGTGTACGACGTGACCTTTATGGGAGAAGGAATCCTCCGTGATGCCATGGGAAAAGCTGAGAGGCAACAAGGTGAACTCATGGCCTTGGGAGTCCAGGTAATTGAACACGCTTTTGAAGTAACCAAACTTGTAGTGATTAAAATGTATTCCCCATACGTGAAAGATCAGGAAGTGGCGGCGTTTCTTGCTGCATACTTTAAGAACGTTAAGCTGCTGGGGAGAGTTATGAACGAGTGCAGTGTGTGGACCGTCAAATGGAAATTTATTGTTACGCTAATAAAGGACCCCTCCACCCAAGAAACGAAGCTACCACCTGCTCGTTTTAAACTTGGGAATGTGAATGGCGACCTCTATTTCTCAGGAATGCCAAACTTCTGCAGGGCCTGCGGTACCTATGGACATACCAGTTTTAACTGCGATGTCACCTGCAGGAACTGTGGAAGTAAACAACACACAATGAGAGAATGTACAGAAGAGAAAAAATGCAATTTTTGTCAAAAAACTGGTCATCTTTATTATGCTTGTCCACATAGGTACCGAGGCGAAGAAGATGAGCAACCCGAGGTGCCCCCACGTGCTCCACCAGCAGAGCAGTCCCGTCCTCAAGGAGGAGAACAAGCTGTTGCGGCGAAAGAGCAGAGAGGTACCTGGGCTTCAAGAGTACGGCTAGCCGAAGCCAAAACAGGTGCCTCTCAGCCAGCGACCTCAGGGGATAAAAATGAGCCCAGCGCCAAGGAAAAACGGCAGGCCAAGAGGAAGGCAGAAAAGGAGCAGGCCATCGATGAACCTGTGGCATCCCAGACGGCTGGTTGCTCAGGCGGTGCCGGGCCTGCTCCTAATCCTGGGTCTCTAGAGACCGACTCGGAAGGAGAAAACTGGGTACAGGTGGGTCCCCGTAAAAAGGGGAAGCAAGAACGTGCCAGTAGGAGGGAGACAGGGGAGGAGCAGATGGATACGTCCGTGCGGAAAGATGTGGCTCCTCCTGGGACCCCCTCCTCGCCTGGACTGGTGAGGAGGACGGGCACTGCTCCCTCCGTATTATCGGACACCCCGCCATGCGCACAACCTCCCCCTCTAGACCGGCCTTCACGGGCCCAGGGGGGAGAGGCGGGGCCCTTGGGGGACCCACCAGACATGGACCCAGTCGGTCAACCGAGAGAGACCCAGGAAAGGCTGTGCGAGTCTGGGCTCCCCGTGTACGAGGTGAGTGTTGCTGGCTCAGCTCTCAGCGACAGTAGTTCTTCTCCTGCCTCGTCCCTCTTTTCAGTTGAGTCGGATGAGGGCGGGGCCATGAGTTCAAGTGAGGTTTCGGGTATTGCTGGTGGAGGAGTAATCTGATTTTAAGTACGCCTATTATTTATTATTTTAAAATCAGAATTTTGCTTTAACTCTCCACGATGTCTGAGCTCATGGGAATCTCCCTCAACGTGAGGGGCGCCAAGTCAAAAGTGAGAAGGGTTGCTCTCTTCAATTTTTTATCTTGCCTGGCAGCCTCTGTATTTTTCCTGCAGGAGTGCGGCATTCCCCATACAATGAGATATGAAAATTACAAAAAGGATTGGAAGTATGGTCCATCCGTCTGGTCTGGATCCAACGAGTCCAGATCAGCAGGGGTCGCCATTCTTTTTAAGGGAAACGTTTTAATTGATTTTATTCAAGAAATCTTACCAGGACGTATTTTAATGGTTAAAGCTTTTATTGATGGTGTAAAGTGGCAGTTTTTAAATTTTTACGGATCACCAGAAAAGAACGAAAGAGCGAGGATGCTGGAGATTTTACCGCTTTTTATCAACAATTTTGAGCCTTTTATCCTCGCAGGTGATTTTAATTGTATCCTGAGAGGAGAACGCCGGCTTACCAACAGTACGAGTAGGAACTATGACAAGACCTCTGGACTGCTCAAGGATATCGTGACTGATTTTAAATTAAAAGACATATACAAAGAATGTAACAGGAGCAGTCCAGAGGAAGCCGGCGTTACCTGGAGCAACGCCACCTGTAGCTCCAGGATTGATTTTATCTTTTGTTCTGAAAATTTACTGCCTTTTAATTGTGAAGTTTTAACCAATGTGCTTTCAGATCACAGGCTTTTATCTTTTAAAGTAAAGCATGATCTTAATAATATTGTATGTAAAAAGTCCTGGAAGATGAATGTTTCCCTTTTAGACGATCCACAGGTTTTAGCAGATTTTATTGAATTTTACCAAGAAAGCAGGCGGGTAAGAGACACACGTACTCCCATCAGTGCATGGTGGGAGAAAATGAAAAAGAAAATAAAAGATTTTTTTATTAAGAAAAGCGTGGCGAAAGCCAAAGAGAAATATGCTTTTTTTAAAATTCTCAATACCCGTCTGCAGACCCTGTACAAAATGCAAGATCATGACATAGACGTTAAAGATGACATCACCAATTTGAAAAAGGAGATAGCCCAGTGCCTGGAGCAGAAAGGTAAAGAGATTATATTCCGTTCAAAAATACAACATGTGGAGGAGAACGAGACCTGCTCCAGGTACTTTTTTAAGAAAATAAATAACAAAAAGGCAATTATCAAAAATATAGAAGGGGTGTCAGATGTACAGGGTCTTTTAAGTAAAGTTCATGAGTTTTACACTGACCTTTTTAATGTTAAGACTGTGGATCATAATTTTATGCGTGACTCACTGAAGGAGATTACTACTGTTTTAGACCCTGTCTCCCAGAATTTTTTATTACAGGAGCTGACGGAGCAGGAGGTTTTAGAAACTGTTAAGAGTTTTAAAACAGGGAAAGTTCCCGGACCGGACGGTATACCCAGTGAGTTTTATGTAAAATTTTATGACATTTTAAAAGAGGATTTTTTTAACCTTTTTTCTGATGTTTTTAATTCCAAGATGCTGCCTAAGTCCTGGCGGAAGGGTGAGGTCTCCCTGCTGTATAAGACGGGTGACATCGCAGTTTTAAAGAATTGGAGACCAATAACCCTTCTAAATAGCGACTATAAAATTATGGCTAAAATATGTGCAAATAGATTAAAAGCCATAATACCCCACATTATACACTCTGACCAGGTGAGTGGGGTGCCAGGCCGCAGCATCTGGGATAATTTAAACCTAATAAAAGACGTGATTGAGGACACGAGGTCTAGAAAAGGTAAATTAGCCATTTTATCTATAGACTTTGAGAAGGCGTTCGACCGTGCCTCTCATTTTTATCTTTTTAAGGTTTTAGAACGTATGGGTATACCTGAAGGATTTTTATTATCTATTAAAGCCTTTTACAGAGAATGCACCAGCAAAATTTTAGTGAATGGTTTTAAGACACAGGACGTATTTTTAAACTCTGGGGTGAAGCAGGGGTGTCCCTTGTCCCCACTGCTTTTTATATGTGCACTGGAGCCTCTGTTATGCGCAATTCGCCGCGATAAGTGTATCCGTGGAGTCCCCCTGCCCGGGGGAGGCGGCGTAGAGGCCAAAGCAGTGGGGTACATGGATGATGTAGCGGTTTTATGTAGGGACGCCCTGTCGCTTCAGAGAACCCTTAGGCAAATCGAGTTTTATTGCTGTGCTTCCGGTTTTAAAGTAAACTACAGCAAGAGTCATATTTTAAACATAGGAAGCATGGCTCTTAGAGATATACCGGTTCCTGTGTCTGATAATATTAAAATTTTAGGTGTCTCCTTCAGTGAGTACGACAATGGTTTTATCAGTTGGGACATGGTGGCGCAGAAGGTAAATCAAAAAATATGCATGTGGAACATGAGGAAGCTTACCATGGAGGGAAAAATTTTAATAATTAAAATGATAATTTTACCTTTGCTTTTATACTTAAGCATGGTTTTGCCTCCTCCCACGGTTTTATTAAGAAAAATTACTAAAGCTTGTTTTACCTTCTTTTGGAGTTCCAGAATGGAGAAACTTAAACGTGAGACGGTAATGAAAATCAAACCAAAGGGTGTCAAAGACTTTCCAGATTTTAATAGGTTTCTTTTAATCAAGTACTTTTGTTTCTGTCTTAATTCTCTTTTTAAACAACATCATTGGTCTTATTTTCTACGTTTTAATACTGGGTTTTTTATGCGAAGGATGGGGTGGTTTGAAATTGTTTTAACCTCACCTTATGCTTTTAATCTACCAGCAAATTACGTGATTTTAGAGAAAATAGTGGCCTTGTTTAATTTTAAAGGGAAAAATTTTAATGACATGATAAACAGTAAGAAACTTATAAAAGACATAAGAGGAAATGAAGTCGTCACTAATATTGAAAATTTTAATAATGAACGCTGTGCTTTTATCTTCAAAATGGTTAATGTGTTTTATCTTTTTAATACACAGATGGACCTGGCCTGGAGCTGCGTTCATCAATGTCTTCCATGCCGGGCATTCCAATTCAGGAGAGGATTCACGAGGTCTGCTGTCTGTCCGAGGGAAGGCTGCCAGGCTGAGGAGACAGTGCGTCATATTTTTTGGACTTGTGATTTTACAAAACATATTTGGATAAAGATATTCCCTCTAATGAAGAAGATGGCAGACCTAAAGGACTTGAGTTACGAAATGATTTTATATGGACTCTTTGGATGCCCAACCGCGAACCAAAAGACTATTGCATGGAAGACGATGAACTGCGTAAAAGAAGCTCTGTGGAAGGCCAGGAACATCCTGATTTTTAAGCACGATGTTTTATCTGTTGACGATGTTTTAGGTCTTTGTTTTAGTGAGATGTACATTTATTATTTATTAGATAAAAAAAGAAATGCCACCCTTTCAAATAAATGGTTTGTAAAAGAATGGAACTCCAATATATAAGAATTTGCCACCATGTCCCCTTTTATGTGTTTTTATGTAAATTGATTTTATTACTGTAATTCATTGTAAAAAGCTGTAATTTATTGTAAATGTTTTTTGAATTTTAAGTAATAAATCATTGACACCCCCGCGAGGGGGTAGCCAACTGAAAAAAAATATCTGTTCTTATCAGTTTAATATCTGATACGTCCCCTATCTGGGGACCATATATTAAATGGATTTTTAGAACAGGGAGATGGAAATAGAGCTTGCTCTGTCCACTCCACGCATTGACCTGGTATTGCAGTATTTCCAGGACCGGTGCACCCTTTCCTTATGTGTTGACTAAAATCAGATTCCAAAAGTGTTTTTTGTGTTTGCCATTGTTTCTGTCTTTCTGAAGGGATCTCCCCTTTTAATCCCATTATTTCAACACCTGTTGGACAATGCATGAGTGATAATGAGCTAATTGATTAAATGCAATTAATGAATACATTGCCACCTCTTGTTTTGTGTCGTATGTGTGTCTGTGTTTCCGGCATTTCACATTGGAACAGCTCATTCACCTTCCTTGTCTTCTCTCCGCCCTCCCTTTTAGGTAAGTTAAAGAGCTGCACCTGAGCCAGCCACTGATTGATGCAGCACCACAGTCAAATAGTGGAGTGGAGTAGGGGAACAGCAAACAGCCATTAAAGCCGCCCGCCCGCCCGCCCGCCACAATGGACCTACCTGTGTACACTAGATGGATGTGATGGAATGTACTGTCGTCCCTACATTTCAAGAAGGAGTAAGAATTGCAGTTGCAACAAAGCCTTGCTTGCCTACAAAGAGAGCAGCAATTTGGATTTGTTACTATGTTACCTAGAAGAATAACAAACTGTGCAAGGATGGAGGTTGTAGGAGCAAGGAGAAGTTGTCTGTAAAGTTGGTGGATGCTTATTTTCCATTTTGCAGTCCCTTGTCTCCCTCTTGTGGCCTCCTGGAGGCAACTAGCTGTGCAAAAAAAGACAGCCTGGCGGCCGGCTGTTGCATTGTTGCCCTCTCAGGCAACACTGAGTGACTGACTGAGCCGCACCGTCTTATATAAAGTTCAGACGGAACTTTGCACGTGTCATAGTGGAGCCCTGAGGAGCCAGAGCCAGCTTTCTGACATCATAATGGGGCCTCAGAGATAAAAGCCTGGGCCCAGGCAGTGTTGGTCAGTGCTGCTCAGCAGGCAGCACTGGACTGGACTGGATTACAGCTGATACAAGGTGTGAAGGAACAAGGAGTGGCTGTGGGCATGCACTTGCTGCCGCTGCCAGTGTTTATCTGCATGGCAGCAGGGCATTTGGGCGTTGCCAGGAAGGCGTTTTTATGTAGATTCCTCCTCTTTCAGCACTGCATTGTGGTGCAAGCAAAAGAAGCAAATCCTGTCTGGCTTCCTCTCCGGCCTTTATTCACCTCCCGTGTAGCTGTGAGTGTGTGAGCCTGCAGGGCCCCATGGAATTGCCTAGAAGTAGGCTGAATCGCTGCAAGGGCTGAACAGCAGTATCGGGCAGGCTCGGGCAACGCGCGGCCCGTTCGGGTTATCGCTTCTCGGCCTTTTGGCTAAGATCAAGTGTAGTATCTGTTCTTATCAGTTTAATATCTGATACGTCCCCTATCTGGGGACCATATATTAAATGGATTTTTAGAACAGGGAGATGGAAATAGAGCTTGCTCTGTCCACTCCACGCATTGACCTGGTATTGCAGTATTTCCAGGACCGGTGCACCCTTTCCTTATGTGTTGACTAAAATCAGATTCCAAAAGTGTTTTTTGTGTTTGCCATTGTTTCTGTCTTTCTGAAGGGATCTCCCCTTTTAATCCCATTATTTCAACACCTGTTGGACAATGCATGAGTGATAATGAGCTAATTGATTAAATGCAATTAATGAATACATTGCCACCTCTTGTTTTGTGTCGTCTGTGTGTCTGTGTTTCCGGCATTTCACATTGGAACAGCTCATTCACCTTCCTTGTCTTCTCTCCGCCCTCCCTTTTAGGTAAGTTAAAGAGCTGCACCTGAGCCAGCCACTGATTGATGCAGCACCACAGTCAAATAGTGGAGTGGAGTAGGGGAACAGCAAACAGCCATTAAAGCCGCCCGCCCGCCCGCCACAATGGACCTACCTGTGTACACTAGATGGATGTGATGGAATGTACTGTCGTCCCTACATTTCAAGAAGGAGTAAGAATTGCAGTTGCAACAAAGCCTTGCTTGCCTACAAAGAGAGCAGCAATTTGGATTTGTTACTATGTTACCTAGAAGAATAACAAACTGTGCAAGGATGGAGGTTGTAGGAGCAAGGAGAAGTTGTCTGTAAAGTTGGTGGATGCTTATTTTCCATTTTGCAGTCCCTTGTCTCCCTCTTGTGGCCTCCTGGAGGCAACTAGCTGTGCAAAAAAAGACAGCCTGGCGGCCGGCTGTTGTAGTGTTGCCCTCTCAGGCAACACTGAGTGACTGACTGAGCCGCACCGTCTTATATAAAGTTCAGACGGAACTTTGCACGTGTCATAGTGGAGCCCTGAGGAGCCAGAGCCAGCTTTCTGACATCATAATGGGGCCTCAGAGATAAAAGCCTGGGCCCAGGCAGTGTTGGTCAGTGCTGCTCAGCAGGCAGCACTGGACTGGACTGGATTACAGCTGATACAAGGTGTGAAGGAACAAGGGGTGGCTGTGGGCATGCACTTGCTGCCGCTGCCAGTGTTTATCTGCATGGCAGCAGGGCATTTGGGCGTTGCCAGGAAGGCGTTTTTATGTAGATTCCTCCTCTTTCAGCACTGCATTGTGGTGCAAGCAAAAGAAGCAAATCCTGTCTGGCTTCCTCTCCGGCCTTTATTCACCTCCCGTGTAGCTGTGAGTGTGTGAGCCTGCAGGGCCCCATGGAATTGCCTAGAAGTAGGCTGAATCGCTGCAAGGGCTGAACAGCAGTATCGGGCAGGCTCGGGCAACGAGCGGCCCGTTCGAGTTATCGCTTCTCGGCCTTTTGGCTCAGATCTCGTGTCTGACTGAAAGGTCTTTCCAAAGCTTGTCGAGCTCTTGGCCATAGGGCATCGGTGGTTCGCCATCTTAAGCCCTATGCTGCTATAAGGAGAGGACCTGCGAGGAGAATTCGAGGAGAAGGCGATCCCCACAAAGCGAGGATGGAGGCTACTATGCGTTTTTCAAGATCCGATGAACTGAAGATAAAGGATTCCTTCAAGATCGAGGTTGGAGATGATGCCAGAGACAAGTTCCAGCTGGGTTTCTTCGTGAGGCGAGTTTTGCTGGAGATCCTTGGGATAAAGAGAGAAGACATCCTAGCTCTCCAAGATGCTCCAGGTCGCTATACCCTTACCCTGGTATCGGAAGCTGCTTGTCAAAGCTTGTACAGGACCATCAGGTTGAAGTTGGGTGAGGAAGACCTTAAAGGTCTAGTCTTTGTTATTCTGTTTACCACTGAAGAAAAGCCTCTGGTGGTTCATATGAGTAATCCCCATGTGCTCCTGGATGACATCAGCTTCTTTCTTCAGAGACATTGCGCCTCAGTGCGCTTTTCCCACAAAGTCCTGAACTCTGAGAAGCTGTGGACAGGAAAATATAAGTTTTTTGTCAAGCTGAAGGAAGACTCAGAAGGAATTGGGGGATACCATCACCCCCCTTCAGGATTCTTAATTGGCAGAGACAGAGGACGTCTGTTTTATCCTAACATGCCTTTGTTTTGCCGGAAATGTATGGACTTTGGGCATACGTATGAGAACTGCCCAGAAGAGGTGGCAGTTTGTAAAAAGTGTTACCAGAAGGGCCACGCAACTTTCAGTTGTCCAAATGTGATGGTCTGCAACATTTGCCGTGTACCAGGGCATGCCTTTCGGGACTGCCCTTTGAAGAAAACTGGCTCTTATGCAGATGCGGTCAGAGGGCAGCCAGGGGCTGCTGGGACATCTTCAGCGCAGAGGCCAGCGGCGAAACCTCCGCAAGGAGAAGGCTTACCTGACGTGGGTGCTCCGGCTGTCTGGTCGGATTGCCCTGATGGATTGGAGAATGCTGATCCTGTGAGACCTGAGGCTAAAGCAGGGGAGAGATCGTCTGTGGCAGCCAAAGGTCTTGGTCCAAAAAACTCTGAAGATCTAGAGAAGGCTAAGATCATGAGACAGGTGAAACCTGAAGCCAAAGTGGGGGAGAGATCTTCTACAGAGGCCAAGGGTCACAGTCTGGAAGAAGCCATGGATCTAGAAGTGCAGAGGAAAAGAAAACCTGAGGAAGAGGGATCAAGTGTTGGCTCTAAAAGGTCCAGCACGCCTCAATATAAGCCCCTAGTGACACCAGCTAAACTGACACCTCCGGCAAAGCAACCTCCAGCAAAACCGCCTCCGGCAAAACCCCCACCATCCGATCCTGCCAATATTGAATTTTCGGATTCAGAAGACGTGTCTAGCCCCTGCACCCCAGTGGGCTTCATGTCAGATTCGGATAGTAGTGCCCACTAATCCGAATGATCTATGGCAAACAGCATTAAAATTTCCTCACTCAATGTGAGGAGTCTAAAGGGTCCGACAAGGCGGGCCGCTTTATTTTCGTATTTATCTACAGTGGACTCAGACATTTTTTTCGTACAGGAATGCGGAATAGATTTTGACATGAACTATGCAACTCTAAGACAAGATTGGACTTCGGGCAATTCCATATGGTCTGGAGATAATGAAACCAGATCAACCGGTGTTGGAATATTGTTTAAGTCTAAGGAGTTCAAAGTCAATGCATTCAAGGAAGTTATGCCCGGAAGAGCTCTGTTTGCTAATATAACCCATCATGGGGTGGACTTAAGACTTCTCTGTGTTTATGCCTCGCCTGTAAAAGAAGAAAGGTCGCAGTGGTTGGAGGATATACAATGCTACTTACCTGGTTCATCCCCGCTAATAATAGCTGGCGACTTTAATTGTATCTTATCCGGTGAGAAGAGAGAAGGTAGCACTGGAGAGCCAAAAAAAGACAAAACAGAGAAACAGTTAAAGGACCTGCTCATAGACTTTAAACTAAAAGACACCTGGAGAGACCTGCAAAAATCTGACCCGGGTTACACCTGGGAAAATGCTGTTACGAAGTCCAGAATTGACTTTACTTTTGTTACAGAGCAAATTATTCCAAAATCATCTTTGTTAATTTCCAATATTTTTTCAGACCACAAAATGATTCAGACACAATTAGAAGTCCCCAGACTTGTCAAAGGCAGAGGAGTCTGGAGACTCAATACAACGCTACTTCAAGAAACTGCAATAAAGACAGATTTTTTAAACCATTATAACCATTTAAAAAGTAAACAGAAAAATTACGCTTCCATGCTAGAGTGGTGGGAATACGCCAAAAATAAAATCAAAGAATTCTTTGTCAAAAAAAGCATTGCGAGAGCAAGAGAGAAGACGAAGTGGCACAACACACTCAACACCAAGCTACAAACGTACTACAAACTTAGAAGTGCTGGTATAGACATGGAAGACTTAATTATAAATGTAAAGGAACAAATCGCAAAAGAAATTGAGAACAAAGGGAAAGAAATCATCTTCAGCTCAAAAATTGAAATTCTTAAGAAAAATGAAAAATGCTCTAGGTATTTCTTCAAAAAAACCGTCAGCACCAAAGAGATGATTAAGGAGCTGGAAGGCGAAACAACAGCAGACGGCATGCTTGCCAAAGCTCAAAGCTTTTATCAAGAACTTTTTAACGACAAACCTATAGACTTGTCTTTTACTGAGGATGCTATTAACACTCTAGATTGCACGTTATCCAAAACCGACCAAGAACTGTTATGTAAGGACATTACTTCTGAAGAACTTCATGCTGCTGTCAAAAGCTTTTTATTTGGGAAAACCCCGGGATCTGACGGTCTTCCCGTAGAATTTTATAGGGAATTTTGGGACATTTTAAGTGTGGACTTTTATCTTGTTATTAAGGAAGCCTTTAAAAGTGATCTGCTACCACTATCCTGGAGAAGTGGACTCGTATCTCTAATTCATAAAAAAGGAGAAAAATCTCGGTTAGAAAACTGGAGACCAATTACGCTTCTCAACGTGGATTACAAAATTATGTCCAAAATTTTAGTTAACCGTTTTAAAGGGGTTTTAAGCCAAGTTATAAATATGGACCAAGTTTGTGCAGTACCAGGGAGAAGTGTGACAGAACATCTAAACACCATCAGAGATGTAATTTGGTACCAGCAAGATAGACAGCAGAATTTAGCCATCTTGTCATTAGATTTTCAGAAGGCATTTGATCGTGTGTCTCATAGGTTTTTATGGTTAGTTTTAAAAAAGATGTGTTTTCCAGATGCTTTTATACGACAAATTGCGCTTTTATACAAAAACTCTTTTAGCAGAATATTAGTCAACGGCTCGCTAACAGACGAAGTTAAACTGCACTCAGGAGTTAAACAGGGGTGCCCCCTGTCGCCCATACTATTTATATGTGCCATTGAACCGCTTCTGTCAATGATCAGAAAAGACAAGGTTGTCAGAGGTGTTCCCCTACCCGGAGGTGGTGGGAACGAAGTTAAAGTCATGGGCTATATGGACGATATCTCTATCTTCTGTTCATCACAGGTTGCCCTTAGACGAGCGATAAGAATTACAGAATTTTTTTGCCTAGCCTCTGCTTTTAAACTTAATATTGACAAAAGTAGTTGTTTTACGATTGGAGATTGGACTGATTTTTTTATGCCTAGCTTAAAAATGCAAACCGACCAAATTAAAGTTTTAGGCGTAATCTTCGATCAACAAAATAATGGTGCGCAAAGCTGGGAAGACGTAAAAAACAAGTTACAAAAGAAAATAGATTTATGGATGTTGAGAAAACTTACCTTGTGTGGCAAAATTCTTGTCATAAAAGCCATTCTGCTTCCGATTATGCTGTACTTGAGTTTTGTGTTTCCACCGAATGAGTTAACTGTTAAAAGACTTCAAAGAATGCTATTCCAATTCGTATGGAGTTCGAAATTCGAAAAGCTAAATAGACAGACAATGTTTAAATCACTTAGTAAAGGTGGTAAAGATGTGCCAAATGTAAAACTTTTTCTATATTCTAAGTTTTTTAGCCTCTGTTTTAAAAGTGTGTCTTTATGTAATAATTGGTCCTATTTTTTACGATATGCTGCAGGACATATTTTTAGGCGACGCAAGTGGATTTCTATGTCATTATCTAGTCCAGTTTTAATATTTCCACCCAAGCAATATATTATTTTAGAAAAGGTAATAAAACAACATAACCTTGAGTCCTTTGAGGTGGAGACTTTGAAAAATCCGAGGAAATTGTCCCTAGAAATAAAGAAAAAAGACACAATGACACCCATTTCTAACTTTTCTTTCAACAGAAGCGCTACTATATGGGAAAAAGTTAATGCACCCTACCTTACAAACAGCCACAAAGACATTGCCTGGATGATGGTTCATGACTGTCTGCCCACCAGATTTTTCCAGCACAGAAGGGGATTGAGCAATTTCAGTGTCTGCCCTAGACAACAATGCTGCTATGATGAGACGACCTTGCACATATTCTGGAATTGTCATTTTGCACAGACTGTTTGGAAAGAATGTGGAGAACTTTTAAAATTCTTAACTGGTCTTAGCTTTTTAAACTTTGAAGTGATTTTTTATGGTATTCATGAGACACTGCCAAAAGAAAAAGAAAGAGTTTTATGGTGCACTATAAACTGCATAAAAAACGCACTATGGAAAACCAGAAATATTTTATTGTTCAAGAGAGATTATATTAGCGAAAAAGAGTGTATAAAATTAGCAATCAGTGAACTGTATTTATATTACCTGCTAGACAAGAAACGTTTAGGGAAAAGAAGAGCACAGAGCACATGGCACTTTAGTTGTTGGAAGATGTTATACTAGACCTTGTTCTTAAGAAATTAGTTTGATTAGACTTAGTTAAATTCAAAAGAAAAAATCTGTTCTTATCAGTTTAATATTTGATACGTCCCCTATCTGGGGACCATATATTAAATGGATTTTTAGAACAGGGAGATGGAAATAGAGCTTGCTCTGTCCACTCCACGCATTGACCTGGTATTGCAGTATTTCCAGGACCGGTGCACCCTTTCCTTATGTGTTGACTAAAATCAGATTCCAAAAGTGTTTTTTGTGTTTGCCATTGTTTCTGTCTTTCTGAAGGGATCTCCCCTTTTAATCCCATTATTTCAACACCTGTTGGACAATGCATGAGTGATAATGAGCTAATTGATTAAATGCAATTAATGAATACATTGCCACCTCTTGTTTTGTGTCGTCTGTGTGTCTGTGTTTCCGGCATTTCACATTGGAACAGCTCATTCACCTTCCTTGTCTTCTCTCCGCCCTCCCTTTTAGGTAAGTTAAAGAGCTGCACCTGAGCCAGCCACTGATTGATGCAGCACCACAGTCAAATAGTGGAGTGGAGTAGGGGAACAGCAAACAGCCATTAAAGCCGCCCGCCCGCCCGCCACAATGGACCTACCTGTGTACACTAGATGGATGTGATGGAATGTACTGTCGTCCCTACATTTCAAGAAGGAGTAAGAATTGCAGTTGCAACAAAGCCTTGCTTGCCTACAAAGAGAGCAGCAATTTGGATTTGTTACTATGTTACCTAGAAGAATAACAAACTGTGCAAGGATGGAGGTTGTAGGAGCAAGGAGAAGTTGTCTGTAAAGTTGGTGGATGCTTATTTTCCATTTTGCAGTCCCTTGTCTCCCTCTTGTGGCCTCCTGGAGGCAACTAGCTGTGCAAAAAAAGACAGCCTGGCGGCCGGCTGTTGCAGTGTTGCCCTCTCAGGCAACACTGAGTGACTGACTGAGCCGCACCGTCTTATATAAAGTTCAGACGGAACTTTGCACGTGTCATAGTGGAGCCCTGAGGAGCCAGAGCCAGCTTTCTGACATCATAATGGGGCCTCAGAGATAAAAGCCTGGGCCCAGGCAGTGTTGGTCAGTGCTGCTCAGCAGGCAGCACTGGACTGGACTGGATTACAGCTGATACAAGGTGTGAAGGAACAAGGGGTGGCTGTGGGCATGCACTTGCTGCCGCTGCCAGTGTTTATCTGCATGGCAGCAGGGCATTTGGGCGTTGCCAGGAAGGCGTTTTTATGTAGATTCCTCCTCTTTCAGCACTGCATTGTGGTGCAAGCAAAAGAAGCAAATCCTGTCTGGCTTCCTCTCCGGCCTTTATTCACCTCCCGTGTAGCTGTGAGTGTGTGAGCCTGCAGGGCCCCATGGAATTGCCTAGAAGTAGGCTGAATCGCTGCAAGGGCTGAACAGCAGTATCGGGCAGGCTCGGGCAACGCGCGGCCTGTTCGGGTTATCGCTTCTCGGCCTTTTGGCTAATCTCAAGGGGTTGGTCAGGAGGTCCGTCTGTGTGCTCGCCCTTGGCCTTGTGGCATCGCTGGTTTACCAGCTTAAGCCACCTGCTGCTTTAGGGGGTGAGCCAGGAGACAAAGAAGGCGATCATGGGCGTTCAGATCGTATATCCCAGGACCGGAGATCTCCGGGTCAAGTTTGGAATCCGCATCAATGCTACAGCTGGATTGGAGAATCGCTTTCCTCTTGGACGTCTGGTGGACGAAGTTATTTTTGGAGCTCTGAAGATCCCTCGCCCTGCCATCCTCTGCCTCCAGGAACATAAGGTGGGTCATTATACCCTTGTGCTTAATTCTAGGAGCGACTGCCTAAATTTCTACAACACTTTGAAGAAGAACCGCAACAATGCTGCTTTGGATGGTCTTGTTTTCACTCTCCTCTATGAAGATGGGAATGTCCCTTTGGTTGTCTTCATGTACAATCCCCATGTGCCAAGGTCGGACATTGAGGCCTTCCTCCTCCGCCATTGTGAGTCTGTGGTCTTTTCCAACAAGATCCTCAACGAGGCTGGAATCTGGAGTGGCAAGTACAAATTTATTGTTAATTTTAAGAGGGATCCAGAAGGGGTTGATGGGCTAAGCAGACCCCCCTTGAACTTTTCTATTGGCAGGGACAGGGGCTATCTTTTCTTCCCTAACCCCCCTCTCTTTTGCAAGAACTGCAAGATCTTTGGACACATACTGGAGTCCTGTAATCAAGGAAAAAGGTGTGGGAAATGCGGCCAGGTGGGCCATGAGTCAAAGGTTTGTACCAACCCCATCGTTTGCAACCTCTGTGCACAGACAGGACACGCCTTCAGGAATTGTCCTAAGCGTTCTTATGCAGATATGGCCAGACAGAGGCCTGCTGGGAGACCTGAAGATCCTGAGGTTGCTGGTCCAATTATCCAGGCAGAAAGTCCACTGTCTGAGGAAATTGCAGTTGCAGGTGCGGAGGGTGGAGTGATGGAAATATCACCTGTGGAAGAAGACCTTCCCCCTCTTTCTGATGAGCAAACCGGGCTGCAAGGTGAAGGTGAGGTTGAGACTTCAGTCTCCATAACCCCAGTGATTGTGTGGGAGGAGGCAGAGGAGGCTCATGAGGTGGCTGGAGAGCAGGGTGATTTTGCAACAGCTGTTGTGAGACCAGGTGAAGAGGAGTTTGGGATGGCTCCAAAAAGGCAGAGAACAAACTTTTCACCATCAAGTGAAGGAAGTGCGAGTCCACAGAGGGACGGCGTGTATCCTGTGACTAGTATTTCTTTTGACACTCCTTTTCTAGGGGATCTGGAAGGCTCTATCTTTGCGTTGGATTGCCAGCCTCAAGAAGGAAAAGGCTGAGGAAAAGATGGGCTTGTTGTTCAACGTTTTCATCTCCAGATTAAAACATGGCTGCCAAAATCACATGTCATGTCCTATCCCTGAATGTCAGGCTGATTAAATCTAGGCCTAGGAGAATTGCAGCACTAGATTTCCTTAAAAATCTAGGGGCTGATATTTTTTGCTTGCAAGAATGTGGCATCTCTGATGCATTAGATGAAAAAGAATGGCAATATGGCCAAAGTATATGGTCAGGCTCGGTTAAAAATAAAAATGATGGTGTGGGAATCTTATTGGGGAATAAGGATTATAAATTTGATAGTTATACTGTGGTGGAGGCGGGTAGATGCTTATCTGCAATTATAAGCTATAGAGGGTGGAAGGTCAGGGTAATAAATGTGTATGGGCCAACAAGTAAAGGGGATAGAGTAGAGTTGTTAGAAAAATTGAGTATTTTTTTGCCTGGTAGGATCCCTACTGTGTGGGTGGGGGACTTCAATTGTGTTACCGAAGGGGCTAAGATGGATGTGTCGGGTAAAATGTTAAATAATTTAATTAATGATTTTTCTTTTGTAGATGCATCTGAAATGTTTTTAGGTAAGCCGCCGCCCGCAACCTTTAGAGCAGAGGGGGGTGGGGTGACATCCAGGATTGACCGGGTGTTTTTCAAAAATTTGGTATGTAAATCTTTCCGCCAAGATGATGTGATGTTTACTGATCACGTGAGTATGAGTGCTTTTTTTGAGGGGAATACAAAATTAAAGTATGGTAAAGGGGTGTGGAAGCTGAATATCAGGTTGCTTGAAGATAAAAAAGTGATGGATGATTTTAAGCGTGCGTATGTGGGATGGAAGTGGAAAAAAAGAAATTTTGCGAATATGTTAGAATGGTGGGACTGGATGAAGGGTGAAGTTAGGAAATTCTTTAAAAAATGGGGATATAAAAAAGCTGCAATTCGTAGGAATAAATATAAAGAGCTGAATATGAGAATGGAGTGGTTGAGGAAGCTTAGTATGCTTGGGTATGATGTGGGTGACTTGCTTTGTGCGGTCAAAAGTGAGATTAAGAAAGAGATGGATGAGAGGGGGAAAGAAATCATATATAGATCTAAGATTGAACATCTGGAAAAGGATGAGAAGTGCACAAGATTTTTCTTCAAAAAGATGTGTGGGAAGAAGGATGATATGGATGTTGTTATGAATAGTGGGGGTGACTGTGTTTATGGGGAGGATGTGATGAATGAAGTGGAGTCGTTCTATCGCGAGCTGTATGGTGACAAATGGACTGATAGAGATTTGGTGAATGATACCATGAATAAATTAGAGAATGTGCTAGGGAAGGAGGATTCTGATATGTTATCAGAGGGAATTACAATGGATGAAGTTATGCAAGTGGTCAAGAGTGCTAGTAAAAATAAAACTCCAGGGAAGGACGGTATTCCTGTGGAATTGTATGTGCAAGCGTGGGACATAATGGGAGCAGACCTAGTGGAAGTGTGTCAGTTTATGTGGGACAATGGGATAATGAGTGAATCTATGAAAGAGGGTGTTGTTGTGTTAATACATAAAAAGGGTGATAAAAGGAATCTGGGTAATTGGAGACCTATCTCTTTGCTCAATAGTGATTACAAGTGCTATAGCAAAATTCTAGCAAATCGAATGCGTGAAGTGATCGGTCAGGTAGTGGGGGAGGATCAAGTGTGTGCGGTACCAAGTAGGCGTATGACTGACAACCTGTTGCTGTTAAAAGATTTGATTGGGGATTGCATGGACAGAAAGCAAAAGTGTATGGTACTAGTTGTGGACTTTGAGAAGGCGTTTGACCGCGTGTCACATGAATTTATGTTTGGTGTGTTGAATAAAATGGGTTTTCATAGCAAGTTTGTGAGTGCAGTAAGATGCTTGTATGGAGGAGTGACGAGCGAATTTTTGGTGAATGGGTTTTTGAGTGGTAAAGTGAGAATTAAATCGGGAGTCAGACAAGGTTGTCCGATGTCCCCCGTTCTTTTTATTAGCGTAATTGAAGTTTTGTTGTGTATGTTTAGGAAAGAGAAGGTGATGAGGGGCTTGCTGATACCTGGTAGTGGAGGTAAGGTGGTGAAAACTCTAGCTTATATGGACGATGTGGTCATTGTGAGTGAGTCTCTAGCTAGTTTGACTAGGGCTAGATTGGTGTTAGATCTTTTCTGTAGTGCGTCCGCTTTTAGAGTGAACTGGAGTAAAAGCATTTTTAAGTGTTTTGGTGACAGTAATGTTAGAATGGATGGTGTAAAGTGTGAACAAGGCGCAATTAGGGTTTTGGGTATTTTATTCAATGAAAACTTAAAGGGGAACGAGAGTTGGGATGAATGTGGTATGCGGATTGAGCGAAAGTTGAATTTCTGGCGTATGCGTAGTTTGACGTTTTCTGGTAAAACCTTAATCATTAAGTCAGTTATTTTGCCAATCCTGCTCTTTTGTGCAGTGATTTTTCCCTTTTCAACCAGGAAAATAAAAAAAGCAGAGAAAATGGTTTTTACTTTTTTTTGGGGATGCAGGATGGAAAAGTTGAAGCGGGAGTATCTATATAAATTGTGCGAGCATGGTGGAATGAATTTCCCAAATATTGAGGTTTTCTTGGGGTTGAGTTATGTGAAGGTAGTGACGGTGGGTGAAGAGGGATGCAAGAGTGCCTGTGGCATTTAAATGTCCTGTGTGGTACATGAAGATTGAATGGTTTGTGAGGAAGTATGATTTACTATCTGTACCTATGGTGGATTTCAAGAATAGGAATGGTGTGATGAAAAGAATGCGGGCGAATGAGCTTGCATGTAATATTGATGGGCTGCGGTCAGGTGAAGCGGATGCAGTATGGAAGAATTTGGATATTGTAGGGGTGTCAAATCGCCAACGGGATGTAGTGTGGATGTCATTACATAATATACTGCCTGTGAGACAAGTCCAAAAGCAGCGGGATCTCATTAGACATGAAGTGTGCCCTAGGGAGGGGTGTGGGGCTAGTGAGAGCATACGCCATCTAATATGGGATTGTGACTTCTCTTATGAAGTATGGAAGAGAGTAGGGGGTTTGTGTAAAGAGTTGGCAGGTGTAACATATGTGAATTGGAAGGTGGCAATGTTTGGGATGGGTGCATGTAGTAGAGCTAAAGATAGAATATTATGGTTAATAATGGTATGTGTGATGGAAAGTCTGTGGGATGTGAGGAATCTTTTGGTATTTAAAAGAAAGGTTGTGTCTGTAAATGATTGTGTTAAGATATTTTTGTCCCGGTTATATGTCAAATATTTATGGGATAAGCAGCGCGGGGGTGGCAATGTTGATTCCGAAGGGATTTGGAAATTCAAAAAGTGGAAAGCATTAATCCGCTATAAATAATGTTGTTTTGTCATCTGTTATTTCTGTAATGCATTGTCTTTCTTTTGGAATTAAATAAAAGAACAAATTTAAAGAGTAACCATAGAGATGATTGATATAAGCGATATCGTTTTTTTTGATTATTCAGATTGAAAAACTTAAGTTTTCGCTTCGTATCTAACTGAATGGTTATTAAAAAAAAAAAAAAAAAAAAATCTGTTCTTATCAGTTTAATATCTGATACATCCCCTATCTGGGGACCATATATTAAATGGATTTTTAGAACAGGGAGATGGAAATAGAGCTTGCTCTGTCCACTCCACGCATTGACCTGGTATTGCAGTATTTCCAGGACCGGTGCACCCTTTCCTTATGTGTTGACTAAAATCAGATTCCAAAAGTGTTTTTTGTGTTTGCCATTGTTTCTGTCTTTCTGAAGGGATCTCCCCTTTTAATCCCATTATTTCAACACCTGTTGGACAATGCATGAGTGATAATGAGCTAATTGATTAAATGCAATTAATGAATACATTGCCACCTCTTGTTTTGTGTCGTCTGTGTGTCTGTGTTTCCGGCATTTCACATTGGAACAGCTCATTCACCTTCCTTGTCTTCTCTCCGCCCTCCCTTTTAGGTAAGTTAAAGAGCTGCACCTGAGCCAGCCACTGATTGATGCAGCACCACAGTCAAATAGTGGAGTGGAGTAGGGGAACAGCAAACAGCCATTAAAGCCGCCCGCCCGCACGCCCGCCCGCCCGCCACAATGGACCTACCTGTGTACACTAGATGGATGTGATGGAATGTACTGTCGTATCTACATTTCAAGAAGGAGTAAGAATTGCAGTTGCAACAAAGCCTTGCTTGCCTACAAAGAGAGCAGCAATTTGGATTTGTTACTATGTTACCTAGAAGAATAACAAACTGTGCAAGGATGGAGGTTGTAGGAGCAAGGAGAAGTTGTCTGTAAAGTTGGTGGATGCTTATTTTCCATTTTGCAGTCCCTTGTCTCCCTCTTGTGGCCTCCTGGAGGCAACTAGCTGTGCAAAAAAAGACAGCCTGGCAGCCGGCTGTTGCAGTGTTGCCCTCTCAGGCAACACTGAGTGACTGACTGAGCCGCACCGTCTTATATAAAGTTCAGACGGAACTTTGCACGTGTCATAGTGGAGCCCCGAGGAGCCAGAGCCAGCTTTCTGACATCATAATGGGGCCTCAGAGATAAAAGCCTGGGCCCAGGCAGTGTTGGTCAGTGCTGCTCAGCAGGCAGCACTGGACTGGACTGGATTACAGCTGATACAAGGTGTGAAGGAACAAGGGGTGGCTGTGGGCATGCACTTGCTGCCGCTGCCAGTGTTTATCTGCATGGCAGCAGGGCATTTGGGCGTTGCCAGGAAGGCGTTTTTATGTAGATTCCTCCTCTTTCAGCACTGCATTGTGGTGCAAGCAAAAGAAGCAAATCCTGTCTGGCTTCCTCTCCGGCCTTTATTCACCTCCCGTGTAGCTGTGAGTGTGTGAGCCTGCAGGGCCCCATGGAATTGCCTAGAAGTAGGCTGAATCGCTGCAAGGGCTGAACAGCAGTATCGGGCAGGCTCGGGCAACGCGCGGCCCGTTCGGGTTATCGCTTCTCGGCCTTCTGGCTGAGATCAAGTGTAGTTCTGATTACTTGTAGTCAGTGCTGCCTGGTCTTGGTTAGGAGGTGCTCAGGTACCCTCTCTCTCGGCCTCGGGGGATCGTCCAGGTTCGCCTGGACTTCACCCCCGTGCTGCTATTTGGGAGAGAGGCTTAGTCCTGAGCAACGAGTTGCGATCCACATACCCCCGTGTAGGCTTCGGCCGAAAAGGGGAAAGCTGCGTAGACGTTACGTCACCAACGGGTGGCGTAGCTTTCCTTGAAAACCCCTCACCATGGACGAAAGTCCTGGTGAGATACCGGCGTATGCCCGGATAAAGAATACAATCCGTGTAATTGTATCAGAAGAGAAGGCGACGACCTGCGGCCTGAAGTTCTTGGTGGAGACCGTGCTTGTTGGCATTTTCAACATTCAGAAGCGGGAGATATTGGCGGTACAAGACTATCCTAGGAGAAGAACATACGACATAACTTTTGTACAGAATGGAGTGTTCCAAGATCTGCTGGCGGCATACATGGTAAAAAACGATCCGAGACTGGACGGTATTGAATTTTACGAACATGTGTTGGACATCACTAAGATGATTGTGATAAAAATGTACTGCCCGTTTGCTGATTTAAAAGATGTGATGTCCTTTTTATCCCCCTATTTCAAAAGTGTAAAATGTATTGGCAAAATAATGAACGAAGTTGGAGTTTGGACGTCAAAGTGGAGATTTTTAGTAACTTGTTATAGAGATGCCAATACAGCAGGGGGGATAATGTTGCCGCCAGCACGCTTTAAATTAGGTGATATGGCAGGAGATCTTTTTTATACAGGAATGCCTCCATTCTGTAGAAAATGTCAAAAGTACGGTCACACCAAAGAGTTCTGCGAAAGCACCTGTAGGAACTGTGGCAGCTCTGAGCACGAGGCCAAAACTTGCCCTCTGGGGAAAAGGTGTCGTTTTTGCAGCCGAGTTGGTCATCTATATGCTACTTGTCCCCACAGATCGGAACAACCCGAGGTCCGGCCGAGGCGTCCAGAGCAGCCAGCAGGCCAGATCGCCCCCGCACAAGGAGAGGAACCAAGAGGTGAAGAGGCAGATGACATGGACACCTCCAGCAGACCCCCCCAAACAGGTGACCCAAAGGAGCAAAGGCGGTTTAAGAGAAGAGCCAGTGATCAGCGGACGAAAAAGCCCCCTCAGGAAACGGAGGAGATGGGTAGTTCGGATGAAGCTGATCCGCCTGGGCCGCAGGAGGTGCTGGGTCAGCCTGTACCTGGGGCAGAGGACCCGGGCGGAGCGGCAGCAAGGACTAAAAGGCGTAGGGCGTACTCAGAGGTGGCAGCGGGGGTGCCGATGGGAGTACCTGCTAGAGCGAAAGCAGGGAAACCAGTTGACGCGCCCCCGGAAGCACCAGCTGAAGGTCTCCCCCCTTCTCGCCAGTTGGGGGAGACAAGCATAGCTACCTCTGAGGTGACAGAAGTCCCGGAAACGGCCGCGAGTGCGTTTCCTGCCCCTATCGTAGGGGAGGAGGCTGCCATACAATATGCTCCAGAAACCTTGCCCGTGGAGTCCATCTGGGACCCATTTGCGATAAGTGCCTCAGGTATGGCGGGGGGTCAGCTGTCTGACATGAGTTCCTCTCCAATCTCCTCAAGTTATACAGTCGGTTTGAAGTCGGAGGGCGATGAGAGTTCGAGTGAGGTCTCTGGTAACGCCGAGGACTGCTGAGGCCACCTCGGGTAAGATTACATAAGACTGTCTCTTTTCCCTTTTCCTCATGGCAGAGTTAGGTGGCATTTCCTTAAATGTTAGGAGCGTGCATTCTAAGACGAGAAGAGCTGCCCTGTTTGACTATCTTTCTATTTTTTCCGCCACCGTTTTTTTCCTACAGGAATGCTGTATCCCACATCGCACGAACTACAACAAATATAAGGAAGACTGGAGACTCGGACCTTCAGTGTGGTCCGGGTCTAACGATTCCAGAGCCGCAGGTGTCGCCATTTTATTTAAAGGGAACGTTTTAATTGACAGTTTTAATGAAATTTTACCAGGTAGAATTTTATTGGTCAAAGCTTTTATAGACGGTATTAGATGGCAGTTTTTAAATTTTTATGGGTCCTCGGACAAGAATGAAAGAGCTAGAATGCTAGAGATTTTACCCCTTTTTTTAAACGATTCAGAGCCACTTGTTTTAGCGGGTGATTTTAATTGTATTTTAAAGGGGGAACGCCGGTTCTCTAACTCAGTAAGCAGGAATTATGACAAAACCTCCTCATTATTAAAAGATATAGTTACTGATTTTAAACTTACTGATGTTTTTAAGAAATGTAACAGCAATTTATCTGCAGAGGCCGGCGTCACCTGGAGCAATGTGAACTGTAGCTCCAGGATCGATTTTATATTCTGCTCTTATCAAGTACTGCCTTTTAAATGTGATCTTAATCCCAATGTTTTATCTGATCATAAATTATTGTATTTTAAAGTTAAAAATGATATTGGGAAAAATACTGTCAAAAAAGCCTGGAAAATGAACGTTTCCCTTTTAGATGATCCGCAAATTTTATCTGATTTTATTACCTTTTATAAGGGCTGCAGACGGGTAAGACATCCAAATATGTCCATAGTCTCATGGTGGGAGAAAATAAAAATAAAAATAAGAGACTTTTTCATAAAAATCGGAAGGAGAAAAGCAAAAGAAAAACAGGATTTTTTTGCTAATTTGAATACCCGTCTGCAGACCCAATACAAGTTCAGAGAACAGGGTATGCAGGTGGAGGAGGAGATTATGGAGATTAGGAAGGAGATCTCCCAGTGCCTGGAGCAGAGAGGTAAGGAAATTGTCTTTCGTTCAAAAATGAAACACCTCGAGGAAAATGAGACCTGCTCCAGGTACTTTTTTAAGAAAATTAACGATAAGCATACCCTGTTAGACAATGTTGATGGAGATACAAACACTGACAATATTTTAAAAAAGGTACACAGATTTTATGCGGATCTTTTTAATATAAAGCTTGTTAATGTTGATTTGATGAACGACTCATTGAAGGAGGTTGACGCTGTTTTAAATCCTGTCTCCAAAGATTTTTTATTACAGGATATTACGGAACAGGAGATTTTAGATACCATCAAGAGTTTTAAAACAGGTAAAGTCCCTGGCCCTGATGGTATACCCATAGAGTTTTATGTCACATTTTATGGAGTTTTAAAAGAGGATCTCTATTCCCTTTTTACTCAAGTTTTTAGAACAAAAGCCCTCCCGGGGTCCTGGAAGAAAGGTGAGGTGTCCCTGCTTTATAAAAAGGGGGACAAAACAGATATTAAAAACTGGAGGCCTATCACCTTACTAAACGCAGACTATAAAATAATGGCCAAGATTTGCGCAAATAGGCTAAAGGCTGTTATAGGAAAAATCGTCCACTCCAACCAAGTCTGTGGGATACCTGGGAGGAGCATATGGGACAATTTAAACCTTTTAAAAGATGCTATTGGTGATACGAAGGAGAGAAAAGGCAGATTGGCGGTTTTATCCATAGATTTCGAGAAAGCCTTTGATAGAGTATCACATTTTTATCTTTTTAAGGTTTTAGAAAAGATGGGTATACCAGAAGGCTTTTTACAGTCTCTGAAGGCCTTTTATGAAAATTGTACGAGCAAGATTTTAGTAAAGGGTTTTAAGACACAGGATGTCCTTTTAAACTCCGGAGTGAAGCAGGGGTGTCCCTTGTCCCCACTACTTTTTATATGTGCGATCGAGCCTCTACTCTGCAGATTGAGGAATGACAGGCAGATATGTGGAGTCCCCCTGCCGGGCGGGGGGGGACTAGAGGCAAAAGTAGTGGGGTACATGGATGATGTCGCGGTCCTGTGCAGGGACGCCCCGTCACTGCAAAAAGCATTACAACAGATATACCAATTTTGCTGCTCCTCCGGTTTTAAAGTCAATTTTAATAAAAGTAATATTTTAAATATTGGCAATATGATTTTACAGGACATTCCAGTCCCTGTGTCGGAGTCTGTACAGATTTTAGGGGTCTCCTTCAATGAGTCAAACAATGGTTTTATCAGTTGGGACTTGGTGGCACAAAAAGTTAATAAGAAAATTTGTTTATGGAATCTTAGAAAACTGACAATGGAGGGAAAAATTTTAATCACAAAAATGGTGATTTTACCAATTTTATTATATCTAAGTATGGTTTTCCCTCCCCCTGATATTTTATTAAAAAAGATTACCAAGGCATGTTTTACATTTTTATGGAATTCTAGGATGGAGAAGCTCAGGAGAGAAAAAGTGATGTTACCAAAGCTAATGGGTGGTAAAGATTTTCCAAATATAAAAGCATTTCTTTTAATCCATTTTTTTACACTGTGTCTTAATACTGTTTTTAAGGAACACTACTGGTCTTATTTTATCCGTTTTAACACTGGCTATTTTATGAGGAGGTACGGATGGTTCTCTACGGTTTTAAGCTCGCCATATGCTTTTAACCTGCCAGACCAGTATAAGATTTTAGAAAAAATAGTGAACCTTTTTAACCTAAAAGACAAAAGAATAGAAGATGTAAAAAATAGTAAATATGTTTTAAAGGAAATAAAAGAAAATGTTTTAATAGCCCCCATTAGCAATTTTAATGAAAACAAATGCAAAATTATCTGGAGCATGGTTAATGCTAAATTCATTTTTAATTCACAGAAGGATCTGGCCTGGAGCTGCGCCCACGAGTGTCTTCCATGCCGGGCATTCCAGCATCGAAGGGGACTGACCAACTCGGCTGCGTGTCCAAGGGGAGGATGCCGCGATGACGAGACAGTCTTACATCTCTTTTGGCAATGTTATTTTTCACAACTTATATGGACAAAAATCCTCCCCTTGATGAAGAAGATAACCGGAATAAAGAGAATGACAAGTGAAGGCGTTTTTTACGGATGTCTGGAGTGCCCAACAAGGACTCAGAAAATTATGGCATGGAAGATTACTTACTGCGTTAAAGCAGCTCTGTGGGCGGCCAGGAATATTCTTTTATTCAAACATGAAATTTTATCTGTGAATGATATTTTAGGAATTTGTTTTTATGAAATGCACAAGTATTATCTTTTAGACAAAAAATTCTCTCCTGTTTTAAGTAGAAAATGGTTTTTTAGCGAATGGAATTCTATAATATGATGCCACCAAGTGCCCTTTTATAAATTGTATGATTTTAATCTGACAATTTGTATTTATTTTTTAACCATTGTTGTAAAAATTTGAATCCCTGTAAAAATGTTGAAAAATGTTAATTTATTGTAAAACCTGAAAAATTTTAAATAAACGGTTACCCCCAAAGTTGGGGTAGTCAACTTAAAAAAATCTGTTCTTATCAGTTTAATATCTGATACATCCCCTATCTGGGGACCATATATTAAATGGATTTTTAGAACAGGGAGATGGAAATAGAGCTTGCTCTGTCCACTCCACGCATTGACCTGGTATTGCAGTATTTCCAGGACCGGTGCACCCTTTCCTTATGTGTTGACTAAAATCAGATTCCAAAAGTGTTTTTTGTGTTTGCCATTGTTTCTGTCTTTCTGAAGGGATCTCCCCTTTTAATCCCATTATTTCAACACCTGTTGGACAATGCATGAGTGATAATGAGCTAATTGATTAAATGCAATTAATGAATACATTGCCACCTCTTGTTTTGTGTCGTCTGTGTGTCTGTGTTTCCGGCATTTCACATTGGAACAGCTCATTCACCTTCCTTGTCTTCTCTCCGCCCTCCCTTTTAGGTAAGTTAAAGAGCTGCACCTGAGCCAGCCACTGATTGATGCAGCACCACAGTCAAATAGTGGAGTGGAGTAGGGGAACAGCAAACAGCCATTAAAGCCGCCCGCCCGCCACAATGGACCTACCTGTGTACACTAGATGGATGTGATGGAATGTACTGTCGTCCCTACATTTCAAGAAGGAGTAAGAATTGCAGTTGCAACAAAGCCTTGCTTGCCTACAAAGAGAGCAGCAATTTGGATTTGTTACTATGTTACCTAGAAGAATAACAAACTGTGCAAGGATGGAGGTTGTAGGAGCAAGGAGAAGTTGTTTGTAAAGTTGGTGGATGCTTATTTTCCATTTTGCAGTCCCTTGTCTCCCTCTTGTGGCCTCCTGAAGGCAACTAGCTGTGCAAAAAAAGACAGCCTGGCGGCCGGCTGTTGCAGTGTTGCCCTCTCAGGCAACACTGAGTGACTGACTGAGCCGCACCGTCTTATATAAAGTTCAGACGGAACTTTGCACGTGTCATAGTGGAGCCCTGAGGAGCCAGAGCCAGCTTTCTGACATCATAATGGGGCCTCAGAGATAAAAGCCTGGGCCCAGGCAGTGTTGGTCAGTGCTGCTCAGCAGGCAGCACTGGACTGGACTGGATTACAGCTGATACAAGGTGTGAAGGAACAAGGGGTGGCTGTGGGCATGCACTTGCTGCCGCTGCCAGTGTTTATCTGCATGGCAGCAGGGCATTTGGGCGTTGCCAGGAAGGCGTTTTTATGTAGATTCCTCCTCTTTCAGCACTGCATTGTGGTGCAAGCAAAAGAAGCAAATCCTGTCTGGCTTCCTCTCCGGCCTTTATTCACCTCCCGTGTAGCTGTGAGTGTGTGAGCCTGCAGGGCCCCATGGAATTGCCTAGAAGTAGGCTGAATCGCTGCAAGGGCTGAACAGCAGTATCGGGCAGGCTCGGGCAACGAGCGGCCCGTTCGGGTTATCGCTTCTCGGCCTTTTGGCTACGATCAAGTGCAGTACTGACGTAGTCAGAGGTGCGTGGCTTCTGGCTTGTCCAGAAGCGTTCCTTGAGGAGGGATACATTTTGTTTCTGTGGGAAACCGACAGATTTGAAGATGGCTGGAATCAGGAACACCATTCGTCTGCAGGTGGATCCAAACGATGGAAGAAGGAACAACGTGGTGTACTTGATCCGGGATATCGTGGAGACAAGGGCTGGAGCATCCCGGAAGGATATTTTCAGTGTCCAGGAGTTCCCAAGGCAGGGTCTGTATGACGTAACCTTTGTGGATGAAGGTATGTGCCTGACTATTTATGAGTGGATGCGGGGACATGCTGAGGATCAGGTAATGACCGGGATCCGTTTCCAACCGCTGTTTGGTCTTCAGGAGAAGGTAATCACTGTACATGTGTATAACCCCTTCACTGAGGTGGAAGTCCTGATGAACTTTCTGCGCCAGTACTGCGAGTATGTGCATGCGGGAGTACCACAGACAAATGTGTTGGGAATTTTTAATTGCAAGTATAAATTTAGGGTCAAGTTCAGACTGGATGCTGGGTGTATTGGAGGATGCAGACATCCCCCAGCAAATTTTACTGTGGCTGGGCATAGAGGGTTCCTGACTTACCCAGGTCAGCCCCAGTATTGTAGAAATTGCTTTATGTTTGGGCATACCAAGGCTGACTGTGCAAAAAAGCAGTGTTGCAGGAATTGCAAACAGGAGGGTCATTTGGCGGGAAATTGCCCAAGTCCCAAAGCGTGTGATATGTGTGGACAGACAACTCACATGTATAGAGACTGCCCTAATGTGCATAAAGAAAAAGCAGAGAGGGAGGAAAAGCAGCAGGAAGCAGAAAGAAGTCGCAAATCCTATGCTGAAATGGCTAAGGAAGTGGCCAGACTGGAGAAAGAGCTGCGTGTACCAGTTCAGAGGCCAGGAGTGAGAGTGTTGGTTGCTCCAGAGTTGCCTCCTATGAGAAACCTGGAGGAATTAATTGAGGAGACCATAAGCCCAGTTCACCTCTCTGATCCGGTTAATATTGAGGTGTTTCCATCTGGTGAACCTGGAGGTGGAAAGTGTCCCAGGGAGGGTGGAGGGAATGCTGTTTCAGAGGAGGAGGAGGACTTTGTGCAGGTTGAAGGGAAGAAGGCCTTCAAAAAGAGAAGATGTGAGAGGAGTGAAACAAGCACTACAAAAACCAGCAATGTCTATCAAGCGCTGGAGGAGAACAGTATGGACTCTGGTGGAGGTGGCTCTACAGTATAGATAGCCATGTGCTGGTTGTATGGCCTTACTTTCTGGCTTCATGTAAAATGAAGGCCTGTTTCCTTTTTTAGCTGTGAAAAAGTGGAGTAACATGTGCTTTAAAAGTTGTAACATGTGCTTAACATGTGCTTGTGTCTATGTACTGCTTTGCCTTGCCTCATTTGTGTTTGCAGGTGTTCCAGCAATGAAGAAAGGGCTGGGGGTTGGAAAATGCTCCACCTGTATTTTTTTTGGTCTGTCTTAGGCTTCCTAATCAAAGGGAAAAGAAAGTGGTTACTGCTGGAATGCTGGGAAGTATGCAAATTATGCAAATTTTATGTTCCCCTTAGGTTTGTGGGTTTACACCAGAGTGTGATATTTTGTTTTTGTGCATTTGCTTCTTTTTAGGATGGTTTTTTCTATTTGCTCTCAGAATGTTAGAGTGTTTAAGAGCAAGGTTCGTAGGAGTGCAATTTTGGAATTTTTAGCACAAGAAAATGCTTCAATATATTGTTTACAGGAGTGTGGACTGTGTGAATGTATTGGAAGTGATGAATGGGCGTATGGTAGTACAGTATGGTCAGGTAGTACATTGAATAAAAATGATGGGGTGGGTATTTTAGTAAAGGGGAGGGAAGTGTCTTTAGTTAACTATACAGTAATAGAGGAGGGTAGGTGTATATCTGCAATTTTTGAATATAGAAATATTAAGTTTTGTGTTATAAATGTTTATGCCTCAACAGATAAATTAGAGAGGAAGTTATTATTTGAAAAAATTAAGTTATTTATCCCAGGGAGAATGCCCTTAATTGTAGTGGGGGATTTGAATTGTGATATCACAAAAAGTCATGTGGATGTGTCTGGGAAAACTTTTTTGGAGATTGTTAGCGACTTTAATTTGGGAGATATGCAGAAATTATGTAAAGTAGATCCGATGTTAGACACATATCATGCAGACAGAGGGAAAATTCACAGTCGTTTAGATTATTGTTTTGTGTCCCAGAATGTTGTACCTGTAAATTATAAACAAAAAGGTGTTTTATTTTCTGATCATGAGTGTGTAATGTGTGATTTGGATCTGGATGTAAAGGGTGTGTATGGGCGGGGTTTATGGAAACTGAATGTGAGTCTGTTAGAAAGTGAGGATGTGAGGCGGGAATATGCAAATCGGTATGAATGTTGGGTAAGGAAGAAAAGTGAGTTTACTGATATCTGTAGGTGGTGGGATTGGGTGAAGATGAAAACAAGATCCTTTTTTAAGACTATTGGGTATAAAGTTGCCGCAATAAAGAGGGAGAAGTATGTGAGGTTGAATGCTCAGTTAAGTTTGTTGTATAAGTTAAGGGATGGAGGTGCGGAGGTGAGTGAAGATATAATAATTGTTAAAAGAGAAATTAATGAGTTTTTGTCTGAAAGAGGTAGAAGTATTATCTATAGGGCTAAGTTGGAAAGAATGGAGTTTGATGAGAAATGTACTCGTTTCTTTTTCAAGAAGGTTTTTGGTAAAAAGCAAAGTATGAATGTGTTAATTGGATTGGATGGTAGTGAGGTGAGTGGTGATGATGTGAGTGAGGAAGTTGCAAAGTTCTATGAAGAATTGTACGCAGAAAAATGGAGGGATGATACATTGGAGAGTGAGGTGTTGAATGGGATGGACAAAAATTTGAGTGAGGCTGAGAAAGAAGGTGTTATGAAGGATGTGACTATGGATGAAGTATGGAAGGTAATAAATAGTATGGCTGTGAATAAGACACCAGGGGAAGATGGACTCCCTATAGAGTTCTATAGGCTAATGTGGGATGTGATTGGAAAAGATGTGATAGAATTGTGTAAGTATATGTGGGTGAATGAAGCAATTACTGAAAGTATGCGTGCGGGTGTGATTGTGTTGATTCCGAAAAAGGGAGATCTGAAGGAATTGAAGAATTGGCGTCCGATTACGTTACTTAATTGTGATTACAAGATTTATGCGAAGGTGATAGCCAATAGGATGCGTGATGTGATTGAGTGTGTGGTTGGGGATGAGCAATGTTGTGCGGTGCCTGGGAGAAGAATACATGAGAATTTGTGTATGTTAAGAGATTGCTTGTGGGATTGTATGGGAAGGAAGAAGGATGTGCATTTGTTAAGTTTGGATTTTGAAAAAGCCTACGATAGGTTGTCTCATAAGTTTTTGTATAAGGTGTTGCTGAAAATGGGGTTTCCAGCTGAGTTTGTATGTAGAATCAGGAGTTTGTATGGTGGGATATATAGTCGTGTGTTATTGAATGGTTGTGTGGGTAGGAGAGTGATTGTGTCTTCTGGTGTGCGTCAAGGATGTCCGTTGTCACCGGTTGCTTTCATTTGTGCGATTGAGCCATTATTGTGTTTGTTAAGGAAGGATAAGGTTGTACGTGGTGTTCAGGTTCCAGGGAGTGGGGGGAGAGAGTGGAAGGTAAGTGGCTATATGGATGATGTGTGTGTTCTATGTGATTCTGAATGTACTATAAAACGTGTGAAATTGCTAGTGTCGTTTTTTTGTGGCGCGTCTGCTTTCCGTGTTAATTGGAATAAGAGTGAATGTAAAAGCTTTGGGAATGGTAGATTGAGGGGTGATATAGGTGTAAATGTGGTGGATGGACCTATCAAAGTCTTGGGAGTGAAATTTACGGAAAAATTAGATGGGAAAGAATGTTGGGATGATGTGAAGAAGAAAGTGGAAAGTAAATTATGTTTTTGGAGGATGAGAAGTTTATCGTTTATTGGGAAGATTTTGATTATTAAGAGTGTTGTCTTGCCAATATACTTGTATATTGCTTTAGTGTTTCCGCCAAATTATATGTCTTTGAGGAGCTTAAATAGGATTCTGTTTGTTTTTTTGTGGGGCTCGAAAATGGAGCGAGCGAGGAGGGAGGTGGTAATTAAATCTGTGAGGAATGGTGGATTGGGTTTTCCTAATTTAGAAGTATTCTTTGGGGTAAATATGTGTATCTTTCTTCTAAGAGTAGTCAGGGCAGATTTAAAATATTCTGTTATGTGTAGATATTTGTTTGGGACTTACCTGATTCGGATGAAGTGGTGTGCGAGAGATTTACGTAGGCCAGTCGCGTTTGTTGTGCCTGTGTGGTATGAGTGGATGTATAAGTTCCTTGTGAAATATAAGTTGCATGGTGTGGATGTTAGGATGTTGCGCAATAAGAGTTTGGTGTATAGGATGATTGAGTGTGCGGAGACTGAGTGCGGTATAAATATGGTGAGAGGAAGAGATGTGGGGAAAGTATGGAAGAAAGTAAGAATGGATGGTTTGACTAACAAGCAGAGTGAATTGGTGTGGCAAAGTTTGCATGGAGTTTTGCCAGTAAGAGAATTCCAGAGGAATCGTGGGCTAGTCAGGAGTGATATGTGTCCAAGGTCTGACTGTAATGGAAGGGAGAGTGTTACTCATTTGTTCTGGAATTGTAAGTATGCAAGAGAAGTGATAAAGAGAATGGGACCGTTATGTAAGGAGTTGACTGGGGTGAGTTTGTTGTCTTTTGAAATGTTTATGTTTGGGTTGTGTGCGTGTAGTGGAGAAAAAGAGAGAGTGTTGTGGTTGTTGCTTGCATGTATAAAAGAAGTACTATGGGATGTTCGGAATGTATATGTGTTTAAGAGAAAAGAATTAGCTGTTAGAGATAGTGTGCGAATGGTATTGGGAAAATTGTATGTTTGTTTTTTGTGGGATAAAAAAAGAAAAGGGGAAATGGATTCGGAGGGGGTGTGGAAGGTGATGAAGTGGATAGATATTGTTGATTATTCATCATGATATTGTTTTCTGTATTTTTTATGTGAAGACATTGTTTGTTTTCCTTGTACATATTAAAAGAAAAGAGTAATGAGCGCTGTCTAGATGATGATGGGGACAATTGATGGAAATTGTCTTGGATTGAATATGGTTGGTTTTTGATCGTATTAATTCCCATCTGAGGGATAGCAAAAAAAAAAAAAAAAAAAAAAAAAAAATCTGTTCTTATCAGTTTAATATCTGATACGTCCCCTATCTGGGGACCATATATTAAATGGATTTTTAGAACAGGGAGATGGAAATAGAGCTTGCTCTGTCCACTCCACGCATTGACCTGGTATTGCAGTATTTCCAGGACCGGTGCACCCTTTCCTTATGTGTTGACTAAAATCAGATTCCAAAAGTGTTTTTTGTGTTTGCCATTGTTTCTGTCTTTCTGAAGGGATCTCCCCTTTTAATCCCATTATTTCAACACCTGTTGGACAATGCATGAGTGATAATGAGCTAATTGATTAAATGCAATTAATGAATACATTGCCACCTCTTGTTTTGTGTCGTCTGTGTGTCTGTGTTTCCGGCATTTCACATTGGAACAGCTCATTCACCTTCCTTGTCTTCTCTCCGCCCTCCCTTTTAGGTAAGTTAAAGAGCTGCACCTGAGCCAGCCACTGATTGATGCAGCACCACAGTCAAATAGTGGAGTGGAGTAGGGGAACAGCAAACAGCCATTAAAGCCGCCCGCCCGCCACAATGGACCTACCTGTGTACACTAGATGGATGTGATGGAATGTACTGTCGTCCCTACATTTCATGAAGGAGTAAGAACTGCAGTTGCAACAAAGCCTTGCTTGCCTACAAAGAGAGCAGCAATTTGGATTTGTTACTATGTTACCTAGAAGAATAACAAACTGTGCAAGGATGGAGGTTGTAGGAGCAAGGAGAAGTTGTCTGTAAAGTTGGTGGATGCTTATTTTCCATTTTGCAGTCCCTTGTCTCCCTCTTGTGGCCTCCTGGAGGCAACTAGCTGTGCAAAAAAAGACAGCCTGGCGGCCGGCTGTTGCAGTGTTGCCCTCTCAGGCAACACTGAGTGACTGACTGAGCCGCACCGTCTTATATAAAGTTCAGACGGAACTTTGCACGTGTCATAGTGGAGCCCTGAGGAGCCAGAGCCAGCTTTCTGACATCATAATGGGGCCTCAGAGATAAAAGCCTGGGCCCAGGCAGTGTTGGTCAGTGCTGCTCAGCAGGCAGCACTGGACTGGACTGGATTACAGCTGATACAAGGTGTGAAGGAACAAGGGGTGGCTGTGGGCATGCACTTGCTGCCGCTGCCAGTGTTTATCTGCATGGCAGCAGGGCATTTGGGCGTTGCCAGGAAGGCGTTTTTATGTAGATTCCTCCTCTTTCAGCACTGCATTGTGGTGCAAGCAAAATAAGCAAATCCTGTCTGGCTTCCTCTCCGGCCTTTATTCACCTCCCGTGTAGCTGTGAGTGTGTGAGCCTGCAGGGCCCCATGGAATTGCCTAGAAGTAGGCTGAATCGCTGCAAGGGCTGAACAGCAGTATCGGGCAGGCTCGGGCAACGCGCGGCCCGTTCGGGTTATCGCTTCTCGGCCTTTTGGCTCAGATCTCGTGTCTGACTGAAAGGTCTTTCCAAAGCTTGTCGAGCTCTTGGCCATAGGGCATCGGTGGTTCGCCATCTTAAGCCCTATGCTGCTATAAGGAGAGGACCTGCGAGGAGAATTCGAGGAGAAGGCGATCCCCACAAAGCGAGGATGGAGGCTACTATGCGTTTTTCAAGATCCGATGAACTGAAGATAAAGGATTCCTTCAAGATCGAGGTTGGAGATGATGCCAGAGACAAGTTCCAGCTGGGTTTCTTCGTGAGGCGAGTTTTGCTGGAGATCCTTGGGATAAAGAGAGAAGACATCCTAGCTCTCCAAGATGCTCCAGGTCGCTATACCCTTACCCTGGTATCGGAAGCTGCTTGTCAAAGCTTGTACAGGACCATCAGGTTGAAGTTGGGTGAGGAAGACCTTAAAGGTCTAGTCTTTGTTATTCTGTTTACCACTGAAGAAAAGCCTCTGGTGGTTCATATGAGTAATCCCCATGTGCTCCTGGATGACATCAGCTTCTTTCTTCAGAGACATTGCGCCTCAGTGCGCTTTTCCCACAAAGTCCTGAACTCTGAGAAGCTGTGGACAGGAAAATATAAGTTTTTTGTCAAGCTGAAGGAAGACTCAGAAGGAATTGGGGGATACCATCACCCCCCTTCAGGATTCTTAATTGGCAGAGACAGAGGACGTCTGTTTTATCCTAACATGCCTTTGTTTTGCCGGAAATGTATGGACTTTGGGCATACGTATGAGAACTGCCCAGAAGAGGTGGCAGTTTGTAAAAAGTGTTACCAGAAGGGCCACGCAACTTTCAGTTGTCCAAATGTGATGGTCTGCAACATTTGCCGTGTACCAGGGCATGCCTTTCGGGACTGCCCTTTGAAGAAAACTGGCTCTTATGCAGATGCGGTCAGAGGGCAGCCAGGGGCTGCTGGGACATCTTCAGCGCAGAGGCCAGCGGCGAAACCTCCGCAAGGAGAAGGCTTACCTGACGTGGGTGCTCCGGCTGTCTGGTCGGATTGCCCTGATGGATTGGAGAATGCTGATCCTGTGAGACCTGAGGCTAAAGCAGGGGAGAGATCGTCTGTGGCAGCCAAAGGTCTTGGTCCAAAAATCTCTGAAGATCTAGAGAAGGCTAAGATCATGAGACAGGTGAAACCCGAAGCCAAAGTGGGGGAGAGATCTTCTACAGAGGCCAAGGGTCACAGTCTGGAAGAAGCCATGGATCTAGAAGTGCAGAGGAAAAGAAAACCTGAGGAAGAGGGATCAAGTGTTGGCTCTAAAAGGTCCAGCACGCCTCAATATAAGCCCCTAGTGACACCAGCTAAACTGACACCTCCGGCAAAGCAACCTCCAGCAAAACCGCCTCCGGCAAAACCCCCACCATCCGATCCTGCCAATATTGAATTTTCGGATTCAGAAGACGTGTCTAGCCCCTGCACCCCAGTGGGCTTCATGTCAGATTCGGATAGTAGTGCCCACTAATCCGAATGATCTATGGCAAACAGCATTAAAATTTCCTCACTCAATGTGAGGAGTCTAAAGGGTCCGACAAGGCGGGCCGCTTTATTTTCGTATTTATCTACAGTGGACTCAGACATTTTTTTCGTACAGGAATGCGGAATAGATTTTGACATGAACTATGCAACTCTAAGACAAGATTGGACTTTGGGCAACTCCATATGGTCTGGAGATAATGAAACCAGATCAACCGGTGTTGGAATATTGTTTAAGTCTAAGGAGTTCAAAGTCAATGCATTCAAGGAAGTTATGCCCGGAAGAGCTCTGTTTGCTAATATAACCCATCATGGGGTGGACTTAAGGCTTCTCTGTGTTTATGCCTCGCCTGTAAAAGAAGAAAGGTCGCAGTTGTTGGAGGATATACAATGCTACTTACCTGGTTCATCCCCGCTAATAATAGCTGGCGACTTTAATTGTATCTTATCCGGTGAGAAGAGAGAAGGTAGCACTGGAGAGCCAAAAAAAGACAAAACAGAGAAACAGTTAAAGGACCTGCTCATAGACTTTAAACTAAAAGACACCTGGAGAGACCTGCAAAAATCTGACCCGGGTTACACCTGGGAAAATGCTGTTACGAAGTCCAGAATTGACTTTACTTTTGTTACAGAGCAAATTATTCCAAAATCATCTTTGTTAATTTCCAATATTTTTTCAGACCACAAAATGATTCAGACACAATTAGAAGTCCCCAGACTTGTCAAAGGCAGAGGAGTCTGGAGACTCAATACAACGCTACTTCAAGAAACTGCAATAAAGACAGATTTTTTAAACCATTATAACCATTTAAAAAGTAAACAGAAAAATTACGCTTCCATGCTAGAGTGGTGGGAATACGCCAAAAATAAAATCAAAGAATTCTTTGTCAAAAAAAGCATTGCGAGAGCAAGAGAGAAGACGAAGTGGCACAACACACTCAACACCAAGCTACAAACGTACTACAAACTTAGAAGTGCTGGTATAGACATGGAAGACTTAATTATAAATGTAAAGGAACAAATCGCAAAAGAAATTGAGAACAAAGGGAAAGAAATCATCTTCAGCTCAAAAATTGAAATTCTTGAGAAAAATGAAAAATGCTCTAGATATTTCTTCAAAAAAACCGTCAGCACCAAAGAGATGATTAAGGAGCTGGAAGGCGAAACAACAGCAGACGGCATGCTTGCCAAAGCTCAAAGCTTTTATCAAGAACTTTTTAACGACAAACCTATAGACTTGTCTTTTACTGAGGATGCTATTAACACTCTAGATTGCACGTTATCCAAAACCGACCAAGAACTGTTATGTAAGGACATTACTTCTGAAGAACTTCATGCTGCTGTCAAAAGCTTTTTATTTGGGAAAACCCCGGGATCTGACGGTCTTCCCGTAGAATTTTATAGGGAATTTTGGGACATTTTAAGTGTGGACTTTTATCTTGTTATTAAGGAAGCCTTTAAAAGTGATCTGCTACCACTATCCTGGAGAAGTGGACTCGTATCTCTAATTCATAAAAAAGGAGAAAAATCTCGGTTAGAAAACTGGAGACCAATTACGCTTCTCAACGTGGATTACAAAATTATGTCCAAAATTTTAGTTAACCGTTTTAAAGGGGTTTTAAGCCAAGTTATAAATATGGACCAAGTTTGTGCAGTACCAGGGAGAAGTGTGACAGAACATCTAAAAACCATCAGAGATGTAATTTGGTACCAGCAAGATAGACAGCAGAATTTAGCCATCTTGTCATTAGATTTTCAGAAGGCATTTGATCGTGTGTCTCATAGGTTTTTATGGTTAGTTTTAAAAAAGATGTGTTTTCCAGATGCTTTTATACGACAAATTGCGCTTTTATACAAAAACTCTTTTAGCAGAATATTAGTCAACGGCTCGCTAACAGACGAAGTTAAACTGCACTCAGGAGTTAAACAGGGGTGCCCCCTGTCGCCCATACTATTTATATGTGCCATTGAACCGCTTCTGTCAATGATCAGAAAAGACAAGGTTGTCAGAGGTGTTCCCCTACCCGGAGGTGGTGGGAACGAAGTTAAAGTCATGGGCTATATGGACGATATCTCTATCTTCTGTTCATCACAGGTTGCCCTTAGACGAGCGATAAGAATTACAGAATTTTTTTGCCTAGCCTCTGCTTTTAAACTTAATATTGACAAAAGTAGTTGTTTTACGATTGGAGATTGGACTGATTTTTTTATGCCTAGCTTAAAAATGCAAACCGACCAAATTAAAGTTTTAGGCGTAATCTTCGATCAACAAAATAATGGTGCGCAAAGCTGGGAAGACGTAAAAAACAAGTTACAAAAGAAAATAGATTTATGGATGTTGAGAAAACTTACCTTGAGTGGCAAAATTCTTGTCATAAAAGCCATTCTGCTTCCGATTATGCTGTACTTGAGTTTTGTGTTTCCACCGAATGAGTTAACTGTTAAAAGACTTCAAAGAATGCTATTCCAATTCGTATGGAGTTCGAAATTCGAAAAGCTAAATAGACAGACAATGTTTAAATCACTTAGTAAAGGTGGTAAAGATGTGCCAAATGTAAAACTTTTTCTATATTCTAAGTTTTTTAGCCTCTGTTTTAAAAGTGTGTCTTTATGTAATAATTGGTCCTATTTTTTACGATATGCTGCAGGACATATTTTTAGGCGACGCAAGTGGATTTCTATGTCATTATCTAGTCCAGTTTTAATATTTCCACCCAATCAATATATTATTTTAGAAAAGGTAATAAAACAACATAACCTTGAGTCCTTTGAGGTGGAGACTTTGAAAAATCCGAGGAAATTGTCCCTAGAAATAAAGAAAAAAGATACAATGACACCCATTTCTAACTTTTCTTTCAACAGAAGCGCTGCTATATGGGAAAAAGTTAATGCACCCTACCTTACAAACAGCCACAAAGACATTGCCTGGATGATGGTTCATGACTGTCTGCCCACCAGATTTTTCCAGCACAGAAGGGGATTGAGCAATTTCAGTGTCTGCCCTAGACAACAATGCTGCTATGATGAGACGACCTTGCACATATTCTGGAATTGTCATTTTGCACAGACTGTTTGGAAAGAATGTGGAGAACTTTTAAAATTCTTAACTGGTCTTAGCTTTTTAAACTTTGAAGTGATTTTTTATGGTATTCATGAGACACTGCCAAAAGAAAAAGAAAGAGTTTTATGGTGCACTATAAACTGCATAAAAAACGCACTATGGAAAACCAGAAATATTTTATTGTTCAAGAGAGATTATATTAGCGAAAAAGAGTGTATAAAATTAGCAATCAGTGAACTGTATTTATATTACCTGCTAGACAAGAAACGTTTAGGGAAAAGAAGAGCACAGAGCACATGGCACTTTAGTTGTTGGAAGATGTTATACTAGACCTTGTTCTTAAGAAATTAGTTTGATTAGACTTAGTTAAATTCAAAAGAAAAAATCTGTTCTTATCAGTTTAATATCTGATACGTCCCCTATCTGGGGACCATATATTAAATGGATTTTTAGAACAGGGAGATGGAAATAGAGCTTGCTCTGTCCACTCCACGCATTGACCTGGTATTGCAGTATTTCCAGGACCGGTGCACCCTTTCCTTATGTGTTGACTAAAATCAGATTCCAAAAGTGTTTTTTGTGTTTGCCATTGTTTCTGTCTTTCTGAAGGGATCTCCCCTTTTAATCCCATTATTTCAACACCTGTTGGACAATGCATGAGTGATAATGAGCTAATTGATTAAATGCAATTAATGAATACATTGCCACCTCTTGTTTTGTGTCGTCTGTGTGTCTGTGTTTCCGGCATTTCACATTGGAACAGCTCATTCACCTTCCTTGTCTTCTCTCCGCCCTCCCTTTTAGGTAAGTTAAAGAGCTGCACCTGAGCCAGCCACTGATTGATGCAGCACCACAGTCAAATAGTGGAGTGGAGTAGGGGAACAGCAAACAGCCATTAAAGCCGCCCGCCCGCCCGCCACAATGGACCTACCTGTGTACACTAGATGGATGTGATGGAATGTACTGTCGTCCCTACATTTCAAGAAGGAGTAAGAATTGCAGTTGCAACAAAGCCTTGCTTGCCTACAAAGAGAGCAGCAATTTGGATTTGTTACTATGTTACCTAGAAGAATAACAAACTGTGCAAGGATGGAGGTTGTAGGAGCAAGGAGAAGTTGTCTGTAAAGTTGGTGGATGCTTATTTTCCATTTTGCAGTCCCTTGTCTCCCTCTTGTGGCCTCCTGGAGGCAACTAGCTGTGCAAAAAAAGACAGCCTGGCGGCCGCCTGTTGCAGTGTTGCCCTCTCAGGCAACACTGAGTGACTGACTGAGCCGCACCGTCTTATATAAAGTTCAGACGGAACTTTGCACGTGTCATAGTGGAGCCCTGAGGAGCCAGAGCCAGCTTTCTGACATCATAATGGGGCCTCAGAGATAAAAGCCTGGGCCCAGGCAGTGTTGGTCAGTGCTGCTCAGCAGGCAGCACTGGACTGGACTGGATTACAGCTGATACAAGGTGTGAAGGAACAAGGGGTGGCTGTGGGCATGCACTTGCTGCCGCTGCCAGTGTTTATCTGCATGGCAGCAGGGCATTTGGGCGTTGCCAGGAAGGCGTTTTTATGTAAATTCCTCCTCTTTCAGCACTGCATTGTGGTGCAAGCAAAAGAAGCAAATCCTGTCTGGCTTCCTCTCCGGCCTTTATTCACCTCCCGTGTAGCTGTGAGTGTGTGAGCCTGCAGGGCCCCATGGAATTGCCTAGAAGTAGGCTGAATTGCTGCAAGGGCTGAACAGCAGTATTGGGCAGGCTCGTGCAACGCGCGGCCCGTTCGGGTTATCGCTTCTCGGCCTTTTGGCTAAGATCAAGTGTAGTATCTGTTCTTATCAGTTTAATATCTGATACGTCCCCTATCTGGGGACCATATATTAAATGGATTTTTAGAACAGGGAGATGGAAATAGAGCTTGCTCTGTCCACTCCACGCATTGACCTGGTATTGCAGTATTTCCAGGACCGGTGCACCCTTTCCTTATGTGTTGACTAAAATCAGATTCCAAAAGTGTTTTTTGTGTTTGCCATTGTTTCTGTCTTTCTGAAGGGATCTCCCCTTTTAATCCCATTATTTCAACACCTGTTGGACAATGCATGAGTGATAATGAGCTAATTGATTAAATGCAATTAATGAATACATTGCCACCTCTTGTTTTGTGTCGTCTGTGTGTCTGTGTTTCCGGCATTTCACATTGGAACAGCTCATTCACCTTCCTTGTCTTCTCTCCGCCCTCCCTTTTAGGTAAGTTAAAGAGCTGCACCTGAGCCAGCCACTGATTGATGCAGCACCACAGTCAAATAGTGGAGTGGAGTAGGGGAACAGCAAACAGCCATTAAAGCCGCCCGCCCGCCCGCCAGCCACAATGGACCTACCTGTGTACACTAGATGGATGTGATGGAATGTACTGTCGTCCCTACATTTCAAGAAGGAGTAAGGGTATGTTCACACGCTGAGAGGCAGTTACGTGTGAAAAGACAGACTGTTAACAGCTGCCTCGTTTTAAACACGTAAAAGCTCCTCCTCGTAATTTACGAGGCATCTGAGACGCTCGTAAACCTTGAGCCGTGCTTCATTGATTTCAATGAAGAACGGCTCAAATTACGTGGCAAAGAAGTGCCCTGCACTTCTTTGCCGAGGCAGTGAATTTACGGGTCGTCGTTTGACAGCTGTCAAACGACGACTCGTAAATAACAGGTCGTCTGCACAGTACGTCGGCAAACCCATTCAAATTAATGGGCAGATGTTTGCCGACGTATTGTAGCCATATTTTCAGACGTAAAACGAGGCATAATACGCCTCGTATACGTCTGAAATTTGGCCGTGTGAACATACCCTAAGAATTGCAGTTGCAACAAAGCCTTGCTTGCCTACAAAGAGAGCAGCAATTTGGATTTGTTACTATGTTACCTAGAAGAATAACAAACTGTGCAAGGATGGAGGTTGTAGGAGCAAGGAGAAGTTGTCTGTAAAGTTGGTGGATGCTTATTTTCCATTTTGCAGTCCCTTGTCTCCCTCTTGTGGCCTCCTGGAGGCAACTAGCTGTGCAAAAAAAGACAGCCTGGCGGCCGGCTGTTGCAGTGTTGCCCTCTCAGGCAACACTGAGTGACTGACTGAGCCGCACCGTCTTATATAAAGTTCAGACGGAACTTTGCACGTGTCATAGTGGAGCCCTGAGGAGCCAGAGCCAGCTTTCTGACATCATAATGGGGCCTCAGAGATAAAAGCCTGGGCCCAGGCAGTGTTGGTCAGTGCTGCTCAGCAGGCAGCACTGGACTGGACTGGATTACAGCTGATACAAGGTGTGAAGGAACAAGGGGTGGCTGTGGGCATGCACTTGCTGCCGCTGCCAGTGTTTATCTGCATGGCAGCAGGGCATTTGGGCGTTGCCAGGAAGGCGTTTTTATGTAGATTCCTCCTCTTTCAGCACTGCATTGTGGTGCAAGCAAAATAAGCAAATCCTGTCTGGCTTCCTCTCCGGCCTTTATTCACCTCCCGTGTAGCTGTGAGTGTGTGAGCCTGCAGGGCCCCATGGAATTGCCTAGAAGTAGGCTGAATCGCTGCAAGGGCTGAACAGCAGTATCGTGCAGGCTCGGGCAACGTGCGGCCCGTTCGGGTTATCGCTTCTCGGCCTTTTGGCTAAGATCAAGTGTAGTATCTGTTCTTATCAGTTTAATATCTGATACGTCCCCTATCTGGGGACCATATATTAAATGGATTTTTAGAACAGGGAGATAGAAATAGAGCTTGCTCTGTCCACTCCACGCATTGACCTGGTATTGCAGTATTTCCAGGACCGGTGCACCCTTTCCTTATGTGTTGACTAAAATCAGATTCCAAAAGTGTTTTTTGTGTTTGCCATTGTTTCTGTCTTTCTGAAGGGATCTCCCCTTTTAATCCCATTATTTCAACACCTGTTGGACAATGCATGAGTGATAATGAGCTAATTGATTAAATGCAATTAATGAATACATTGCCACCTCTTGTTTGGTGTCGTCTGTGTGTCTGTGTTTCCGGCATTTCACATTGGAACAGCTCATTCACCTTCCTTGTCTTCTCTCCGCCCTCCCTTTTAGGTAAGTTAAAGAGCTGCACCTGAGCCAGCCACTGATTGATGCAGCACCACAGTCAAATAGTGGAGTGGAGTAGGGGAACAGCAAACAGCCATTAAAGCCGCCCGCCCGCCCGCCACAATGGACCTACCTGTGTACACTAGATGGATGTGATGGAATGTACTGTCGTCCCTACATTTCAAGAAGGAGTAAGAATTGCAGTTGCAACAAAGCCTTGCTTGCCTACAAAGAGAGCAGCAATTTGGATTTGTTACTATGTTACCTAGAAGAATAACAAACTGTGCAAGGATGGAGGTTGTAGGAGCAAGGAGAAGTTGTCTGTAAAGTTGGTGGATGCTTATTTTCCATTTTGCAGTCCCTTGTCTCCCTCTTGTGGCCTCCTGGAGGCAACTAGCTGTGCAAAAAAAGACAGCCTGGCGGCCGGCTGTTGCAGTGTTGCCCTCTCAGGCAACACTGAGTGACTGACTGAGCCGCACCGTCTTATATAAAGTTCAGACGGAACTTTGCACGTGTCATAGTGGAGCCCTGAGGAGCCAGAGCCAGCTTTCTGACATCATAATGGGGCCTCAGAGATAAAAGCCTGGGCCCAGGCAGTGTTGGTCAGTGCTGCTCAGCAGGCAGCACTGGACTGGACTGGATTACAGCTGATACAAGGTGTGAAGGAACAAGGGGTGGCTGTGGGCATGCACTTGCTGCCGCTGCCAGTGTTTATCTGCATGGCAGCAGGGCATTTGGGCGTTGCCAGGAAGGCGTTTTTATGTAGATTCCTCCTCTTTCAGCACTGCATTGTGGTGCAAGCAAAAGAAGCAAATCCTGTCTGGCTTCCTCTCCGGCCTTTATTCACCTCCCGTGTAGCTGTGAGTGTGTGAGCCTGCAGGGCCCCATGGAATTGCCTAGAAGTAGGCTGAATCGCTACAAGGGCTGAACAGCAGTATCGGGCAGGCTCGGGCAACGCGCGGCCCGTTCGGGTTATCGCTTCTCGGCCTTTTGGCTACGATCAAGGTTCGTCCTGACGTAGCTGAGGGTGCGAGTACTTGGGCGACTTCCGGAGCAGGAGGAATCTCTATTTCTGTGGTCCAAGGACTGACAGGTGCGTCATGGCTGGAAAAAATACCATTCGTTTGGAGGTGAGTCCCACGGACATGCTAAAGAATAATGTTGTGTTCCTGGTTCGGGACATTATGATGAGGAAAATCGGAGTCCAGAAGGAGGAAATCTTTAGTGTGAACGAGTTCCCACGCAGAGGTATCTATGAAGTTACTTTTGAGAATGGGGGAAGGTGTCTGCATGTCTTTGAGTGGATGAGAACATATGCAAATGACTCACTGCTGGAAGGAATCAAAGTAACACCGTTGTTTGGGCTACAAGAGAAAATGGTTGTTGTCCATGTGTACAACCCCTACACAAGTGTGGACCTGATAGAGAACTTTTTAAAGCAGTATTGTGAACATGTGCGTGGTGGGGACAAACTCACCAATGTGTTGGGCATTTATAATTGCAAGCTCAGATATTTTGTCCGCTTCAAAATGGACTCTACCTGTGTGGGAGGCTTCAAGCACCCTCCTGCAAATTTCTCTGTTGCAGGGTTCAGGGGCTATATCACCTATGCTGGACAGCCAACCTTTTGCCGCAATTGCTTTCAGTTTGGCCACACAAAAGATAGTTGTGAGAAGGGCCAGGTGTGCAGAAACTGCAAGAAAGTTGGACACCATGCTGGAAGTTGCACCCAAGGCAGAGTGTGTGATTTGTGTGGAGCCGACACCCACCTGTACAGAGATTGCCCAGCTGTCATACAAAGGAGGGAGGAGGCGTGGAGCAGAAGTATGCAAATTGGAAGGGAGGCGGCCTCCAGACAGAGTGAGGCTGAAGTGGACAGAGAAATGGAGAGAGTCCAGAGGGAAGTGTCCAGAGAGGAAAATGCAGCCCAGGATGTTGCAGCAGCAGCAGTAGAACCTGTAGTGCCCAATATTGTGGAGGAAACACAAATGGAGGACGTTATCCGCCAACTGGAGGAGGTAATTGACGGAGTTGTGAGTCCAGTTCACCCCTCGGATCCGCGAGCTGCTCCACTGTTTCTGAGGCTAATTCTTGAACCGTAAGTCTTTGACGCTTGATCTTGGCGGCATTCGTCTCCGCGCCTGGCAATTAGTATAGAAACACTGTTTCCCACTGTTTCTGAGGCTAATTCTTGAACCGTAAGTCTTAGACGCTCGATCTTGGCGGCATGCGTCTCAACGCCTGGCAATTAGTATAGAAGCACTGTCTTTGACTTCTCTGGATGTTTCCCAGGCGAGCTATTGACAAGTAAATCCTAGACGCTCGATCTTGGTTATTTTCGCTTTCGCGGCTGGCAGCAAAGTTCAGAACCATGTTTCTGTGAATAACTCTTGAACCGTAAGTGACAGACGCTCGCTCTTGGCTGCATTCGTTTCAGCTCGTGGCAGCCAGTCTAAAAAACACTATCTTGGACTTCTCTGGATGTTTCGCAGGCGACCTATTGGCAGCATGTTTAGAACCACTGTTTCTGAGGCTAATTCTTGAACCGTAAGTCATAGATGCTCGATCTTGGCGGCATTCGTCTCAGCGCCTGGCAATTAGTATAAAAGCACTGTTTCCCACTGTTTCTGAGGCTAATTCTTGAACCGTAAGTCTTTGACGCTTGATCTTGGCGGCATTCGTCTCCGCGCCTGGCAATTAGTATAGAAACACTGTTTCCCACTGTTTCTGAGGCTAATTCTTGAACCGTCTCAGACGCTCGATCTTGGCGGCATTCGTCTCAGCGCCTGGCAATTAGTATAGTAGCACTGTCTTTGACTTCTCTGGATGTTTCCCTGGCGAGCTATTGACAAGTAAATCCTAGACGCTCGATCTTGGTTACTTTTGCTTTCGCGGCTGGCAGCAAAGTTCAGAACCATGTTTCTGTGAATAACTCTTGAACCGTAAGTCACAGACGCTCGCTCTTGGTTGCATTCGTTTCAGCTCGTGGCAGCCAGTCTAAAAAACACTATCTTGGACTTCTCTGGATTTTTCCCAGGCGAGCTATTGGCAGCATGTTCAAAACCACTGTTTCTGAGGCTAATTCTTGAACCGTAAGACATAAACGCTCGATCTTGGCAGCATTCGTCTCAGCGCCTGGCAATTAGTATAGAAGCACTGTTTCCCACTGTTTCTGAGGCTAATTCTTGAACCGTAAGTCATAGACGCTCGATCTTGGCGGCATTCGTCTCAACGCCTGGCAATTAGTATAGAAGCACTGTCTTTGACTTCTCTGGATGTTTCCCAGGCGAGCTATTGACAAGTAAATCCTAGACGCTCGATCTTGGTTATTTTCGCTTTCGCGGCTGGCAGCAAAGTTCAGAACCATGTTTCTGTGAATAACTCTTGAACCGTAAGTGACAGACGCTCGCTCTTGGCTGCATTCGTTTCAGCTCGTGGCAGCCAGTCTAAAAAACACTATCTTGGACTTCTCTGGATGTTTCCCAGGCGAGCTATTGGCAGCATGTTTAGAACCACGGTTTCTGAGGCTAATTCTTGAACCGTAAGTCATAGACGCTCGATCTTGGCGGCATTCGTCTCAGCGCCTGGCAATTAGTATAAAAGCACTGTTTCCCACTGTTTCTGAGGCTAATTCTTGAACCGTAAGTCTTTGACGCTTGATCTTGGCGGCATTCGTCTCAGCGCCTGGCAATTAGTATAGAAACACTGTTTCCCACTGTTTCTGAGACTAATTCTTGAACCGTAAGTCTTAGACGCTCGATCTTGGCGGCATTCGTCTCAGCGCCTGGCAATTAGTATAGAAGCACTGTCTTTGACTTCTCTGGATGTTTCCCAGGCGAGCTATTGACAAGTAAATCCTTGACGCTCGATCTTGGTTACTTTCGCTTTCGCGGCTGGCAGCAAAGTTCAGAACCATGTTTCTGTGAATAACTCTTGAACCGTAAGTCACAGAAGCTCGCTCTTGGTTGCATTCGTTTCAGCTCGTGGCAGCCATTCTAAAAAACACTATCTTGGACTTCTCTGGATGTTTCCCAGGCGAGCTATTGGCAGCATGTTCAAAACCACTGTTTCTGAGGCTAATTCTTGAACCGTAAGTCATAGACGCTCGATCTTGGCGGCATTCGTCTCAGCGCCTGGCAATTAGTATAGAAGCACTGTTTCCCACTTTTTCTGAGGCTAATTCTTGAACCGTAAGTCTTAGACGCTTGATCTTGGCGGCATTCGTCTCAGCGCCTGGCAATTAGTATAGAAGCACTGTCTTTGACTTCTCTGGATGTTTCCCAGACGAGCTATTGACAAGTAAATCCTAGACGCTCGATCTTGGTTATTTTCGCTTTCGCGGCTGGCAGCAAAGTTCAGAACCATGTTTCTGTGAATAACTCTTGAACCGTAAGTGACAGACGCTTGCTCTTGGCTGCATTCGTTTCAGCTCGTGGCTGCCAGTCTAAAAAACACTATCTTGGACTTCTCTGGATGTTTCCCAGGCGAGCTATTGGCAGCATGTTTAGAACCACTGTTTCTGAGGCTAATTCTTGAACCGTAAGTCATAGACGCTCGATCTTGGCGGCATTCGTCTCAGCGCCTGGCAATTAGTATAAAAGCACTGTTTCCCACTGTTTCTGAGGCTAATTCTTGAACCGTAAGTCTTTGACGCTTGATCTTGGCGGCATTCGTCTCAGCGCCTGGCAATTAGTATAGAAACACTGTTTCCCACTGTTTCTGGGGCTAATTCTTGAACCGTAAGTCTTAGACGCTAGATCTTGGCGGCATTCGTCTCAGCGCCTGGCAATTAGTATAGAAGCACTGTCTTTGACTTCTCTGGATGTTTCCCAGGCGAGCTATTGACAAGTAAATCCTTGACGCTCGATCTTGGTTACTTTCGCTTTCGCGGCTGGCAGCAAAGTTCAGAACCATGTTTCTGTGAATAACTCTTGAACCGTAAGTCACAGACGCTCGCTCTTGGCTGCATTCGTTTCAGCTCGTGGCAGCCAGTCTAAAAAAACACTATCTTGGACTTCTCTGGATGTTTCCCAGGCGAGCTATTGGCAGCATGTTCAGAACCACTGTTTCTGAGGCTAATTCTTGAACCGTAAGTCATAGACGCTCGATCTTGGCGGCATTCGTCTCAGCGCCTGGCAATTAGTATAGAAGCACTGTTTCCCACTGTTTCTGAGGCTAATTCTTGAACCGTAAGTCATAGACGCTTGATCTTGGCGGCATTCGTCTCAGCGCCTGGCAATTAGTATAGAAGCACTGTCTTTGACTTCTCTGGATGTTTCCCAGGCGAGCTATTGACAAGTAAATCCTAGACGCTCGATCTTGGTTATTTTCGCTTTCGTGGCTGGCAGCAAAGTTCAGAACCATGTTTCTGTGAATAACTCTTGAACCGTAAGTGACAGACGCTCGCTCTTGGCTGCATTTGTTTCAGCTCGTGGCAGCCAGTCTAAAAAACACTATCTTGGACTTCTCTGGATGTTTCCCAGACGAGCTATTGGCAGCATGTTCAGAACCACTGTTTCTGAGGCTAATTCTTGAACCGTAAGTCATAGACTCTCGATCTTGGCGGCATTCGTCTCAGCGCCTGGCAATTAGTATAGAAGCACTGTTTCCCACTGTTTCTGAGGCTAATTCTTGAACCGTAAGTCTTAGACGCTTGATTTTGGCGGCATTCGTCTCAGCGCCTGGCAATTAGTATAGAAGCACTGTCTTTGACTTCTCTGGATGTTTCCCAGGCGAGCTATTGAAAAGTAAATCCTAGACGCTCGATCTTGGTTATTTTCGCTTTCGCGGCTGGCAGCAAAGTTCAGAACCATGTTTCTGTGAATAACTCTTGAACCGTAAGTGACAGACGCTCGCTCTTGGCTGCATTCGTTTCAGCTCGTGGCAGCCAGTCTAAAAAACACTATCTTGGACTTCTCTGGATGTTTCCCAGGCGAGTTATTGGCAGCATGTTTAGAACCACTGTTTCTGAGGCTAATTCTTGAACCGTAAGTCATAGACGCTCGATCTTGGCGGCATTCGTCTCAGCGCCTGGCAATTAGTATAAAAGCACTGTTTCCCACTGTTTCTGAGGCTAATTCTTGAACCGTAAGTCTTTGACGCTTGATCTTGGCGGCATTCGTCTCATCGCCTGGCAATTAGTATAGAAACACTGTTTCCCACTGTTTCTGAGGCTAATTCTTGAACCGTAAGTCTTAGACGCTCGATCTTGGCGGCATTCGTCTCAGCGCCTGGCAATTAGTATAGAAGCACTGTCTTTGACTTCTCTGGATGTTTCCCAGGCGAGCTATTGACAAGTAAATCCTAGACGCTCGATCTTGGTTACTTTCGCTTTCGCGGCTGGCAGCAAAGTTCAGAACCATGTTTCTGTGAATAACTCTTGAACCGTAAGTGACAGACGCTCGCTCTTGGCTGCATTCGTTTCAGCTCGTGGCAGCCAGTCTAAAAAACACTATCTTGGACTTCTCTGGATGTTTCCCAGGCGAGCTATTGGCAGCATGTTTAGAACCACTGTTTCTGAGGCTAATTCTTGAACCGTAAGTCATAGACGCTCGATCTCGGCGGCATTCGTCTCAGCGCCTGGCAATTAGTATAAAAGCACTGTTTCCCACTGTTTCTGAGGCTAATTCTTGAACCGTAAGTCTTTGACGCTTGATCTTGGCGGCATTCGTCTCCGCGCCTGGCAATTAGTATAGAAACACTGTTTCCAACTGTTTCTGAGGCTAATTCTTGAACCGTCTTAGACGCTCGATCTTGGCGGCATTCGTCTCAGCGCCTGGCAATTAGTATAGTAGCACTGTCTTTGACTTCTCTGGATGTTTCCCAGGCGAGCTATTGACAAGTAAATCCTAGACGCTCGATCTTGGTTACTTTTGCTTTCGCGGCTGGCAGCAAAGTTCAGAACCATGTTTCTGTGAATAACTCTTGAACCGTAAGTCACAGACGCTCGCTCTTGGTTGCATTCGTTTCAGCTCGTGGCAGCCAGTCTAAAAAACATTATCTTGGACTTCTCTGGATGTTTCCCAGGCGAGCTATTGGCAGCATGTTCAAAACCACTGTTTCTGAGGCTAATTCTTGAACCGTAAGTCATAGACGCTCGATCTTGGCGGCATTCGTCTCAGCGCCTGGCAATTAGTATAGAAGCACTGTTTCCCACTGTTTCTGAGGCTAATTCTTGAACCGTAAGTCTTAGACGCTTTATCTTGGCGGCATTCGTCTCAGCGCCTGGCAATTAGTATAGAAGCACTGTCTTTGACTTCTCTGGATGTTTCCCAGGCGAGCTATTGACAAGTAAATCCTAGACGCTCGATCTTGGTTACTTTCGCTTTCGCGGCTGGCAGCAAAGTTCAGAACCATGTTTCTGTGAATAACTCTTGAACCGTAAGTCACAGACGCTCGCTCTTGGTTGCATTCGTTTCAGCTCGTGGCAGCCAGTCTAAAAAACACTATCTTGGACTTCTCTGGATTTTTCCCAGGCAAGCTATTGGCAGCATGTTCAAAACCACTGTTTCTGAGGCTAATTCTTGAACCGTAAGTCATAAACGCTCGATCTTGGCGGCATTCGTCTCAGCGCCTGGCAATTAGTATAGAAGCACTGTTTCCCACTGTTTCTGAGGCTAATTCTTGAACCGTAAGTCATAGACGCTCGATCTTGGCGGCATTCGTCTCAACGCCTGGCAATTAGTATAGAAACACTGTTTCCCACTGTTTCTGAGGCTAATTCTTGAACCGTAAGTCTTAGACGCTAGATCTTGGCGGCATTCGTCTCAGCGTCTGGCAATTAGTATAGAAGCACTGTCTTTGACTTCTCTGGATGTTTCCCAGGCGAGCTATTGACAAGTAAATCCTAGACGCTCGATCTTGGTTACTTTCGCTTTCGCGGCTGGCAGCAAAGTTCAGAACCATGTTTCTGTGAATAACTCTTGAACCGTAAGTCACAGACGCTCGCTCTTGGCTGCATTCGTTTCAGCTCGTGGCAGCCAGTCTAAAAAACACTATCTTGGACTTCTCTGGATGTTTCCCAGACGAGCTATTGGCAGCATGTTCAAAACCACTGTTTCTGAGGCTAATTCTTGAACCGTAAGTCATAGACGCTCGATCTTGGCGGCATTCGTCTCAGCGCCTGGCAATTAGTATAGAAGCACTGTTTCCCACTGTTTCTGAGGCTAATTCTTGAACCGTAAGTCTTAGACGCTTGATCTTGGCGGCATTCGTCTCAGCGCCTGGCAATTAGTATAGAAGCACTGTCTTTGACTTCTCTGGATGTTTCCCAGGCGAGCTATTGACAAGTAAATCCTAGACGCTCGATCTTGGTTACTTTCGCTTTCGCGGCTGGCAGCATATTCAGAACCATGTTTCTGTGAATAACTCTTGAACCGTAAGTCACAGACGCTCGCTCTTGGTTGCATTCGTTGCAGCTCGTGGCAGCCAGTCTAAAAAACACTATCTTGGACTTCTCTGGATGTTTCCCAGGCGAGCTATTGGCAGCATGTTCAAAACCACTGTTTCTGAGGCTAATTCTTGAACCGTAAGTCATAAACGCTCGAGCTTGGCGGCATTCGTCTCAGCGCCTGGCAATTAGTATAGAAGCACTGTTTCCCACTGTTTCTGAGGCTAATTCTTGAACCGTAAGTCTTAGACGCTTGATCTTGGCGGCATTCGTCTCAGCGCCTGGCAATTAGTATAGAAGCACTGTCTTTGACTACTCTGGATGTTTCCCAGGCGAGCTATTGACAAGTAAATCCTAGACGCTCGATCTTGGTTATTTTCGCTTTCGCGGCTGGCAGCAAAGTTCAGAACCATGTTTCTGTGAATAACTCTTGAACCGTAAGTGACAGACGCTCGCTCTTGGCTGCATTCGTTTCAGCTCGTGGCAGCCAGTCTAAAAAACACTATCTTGGACTTCTCTGGATGTTTCCCAGGCGAGTTATTGGCAGCATGTTTAGAACCACTGTTTCTGAGGCTAATTCTTGAACCGTAAGTCATAGACGCTCGATCTTGGCGGCATTCGTCTCAGCGCCTGGCAATTAGTATAAAAGCACTGTTTCCCACTGTTTCTGAGGCTAATTCTTGAACCGTAAGTCTTAGACGCTCGATCTTGGCGACATTCGTCTCAGCGCCTGGCAATTAGTATAGAAGCACTGTCTTTGACTTCTCTGGATGTTTCCCAGGCGAGCTATTGACAAGTAAATCCTAGACGCTCGATCTTGGTTATTTTCGCTTTCGCGGCTGGCAGCAAAGTTCAGAACCATGTTTCTGTGAATAACTCTTGAACCGTAAGTGACAGACGCTCGCTCTTGGCTGCATTCGTTTCAGCTCGTGGCAGCCAGTCTAAAAAACACTATCTTGGACTTCTCTGGATGTTTCCCAGGCGAGTTATTGGCAGCATGTTTAGAACCACTGTTTCTGAGGCTAATTCTTGAACCGTAAGTCATAGACGCTCGATCTTGGCGGCATTCGTCTCAGCGCCTGGCAATTAGTATAAAAGCACTGTTTCCCACTGTTTCTGAGGCTAATTCTTGAACCGTAAGTCTTAGACGCTCGATCTTGGCGACATTCGTCTCAGCGCCTGGCAATTAGTATAGAAGCACTGTCTTTGACTTCTCTGGATGTTTCCCAGGCGAGCTATTGACAAGTAAATCCTAGACGCTCGATCTTGGTTACTTTCGCTTTCGCGGCTGGCAGCAATGTTCAGAACCATGTTTCTGTGAATAACTCTTGAACCGTAAGTCACAGACGCTCGCTCTTGGTTGCATTCGTTTCAGCTCGTGGCAGCCAGTCTAAAAAACACTATCTTGGACTTCTCTGGATGTTTCCCAGGCGAGCTATTGGCAGCATGTTCAAAACCACTGTTTCTGAGGCTAATTCTTGAACCGTAAGTCATAGACGCTCGATCTTGGCGGCATTCGTCTCAGCGCCTGGCAATTAGTATAAAAGCACTGTTTCCCACTGTTTCTGAGGCTAATTCTTGAACCGTAAGTCTTTGACGCTTGATCTTGGCGGCATTCGTCTCAGCGCCTGGCAATTAGTATAGAAACACTGTTCCCCACTGTTTCTGAGGCTAATTCTTGAACCGTAAGTCTTAGACGCTCGATCTTGGCGGCATTCGTCTCAGCGCCTGGCAATTAGTATAGAAGCACTGTCTTTGACTTCACTGGATGTTTCCCAGGCGAGCTATTGACAAGTAAATCCTAGACGCTCGATCTTGGTTATTTTCGCTTTCGCGGCTGGCAGCAAAGTTCAGAACCATGTTTCTGTGAATAACTCTTGAACCGTAAGTCACAGACGCTCGCTCTTGGCTGCATTCGTTTCAGCTCGTGGCAGCCAGTCTAAAAAACACTATCTTGGACTTCTCTGGATGTTTCGCAGGCGAGCTATTGGCAGCATGTTTAGAACCACTGTTTCTGAGGCTAATTCTTGAACCGTAAGTCATAGACGCTCGATCTTGGCGGCATTCGTCTCAGCGCCTGGCAATTAGTATAAAAGCACTGTTTCCCACTGTTTCTGAGGCTAATTCTTGAACCGTAAGTCTTTGACGCTTGATCTTGGCGGCATTCGTCTCCGCGCCTGGCAATTAGTATAGAAACACTGTTTCCCACTGTTTCTGAGGCTAATTCTTGAACCGTAAGTCTTAGACGCTCGATCTTGGCGGCATTCGTCTCAGCGCCTGGCAATTAGTATAGAAGCACTGTCTTTGACTTCTCTGGATGTTTCCCAGGCGAGCTATTCACAAGTAAATCCTAGACGCTCGATCTTGGTTACTTTCGCTTTCGCGGCTGGCAGCAAAGTTCAGAACCATGTTTCTGTGAATAACTCTTGAACCGTAAGTCACAGACGCTCGCTCTTGGCTGCATTCGTTTCAGCTCGTGGCAGCCAGTCTAAAAAAAACACTATCTTGGACTTCTCTGGATGTTTCCCAGGCGAGCTATTGGCAGCATGTTCAGAACCACTGTTTCTGAGGCTAATTCTTGAACCGTAAGTCATAGACGCTCGATCTTGGCGGCATTCGTCTCAGCGCCTGGCAATTAGTATAGAAGCACTGTTTCCCACTGTTTCTGAGGCTAATTCTTGAACCGTAAGTCTTAGATGCTTGATCTTGGCGGCATTCGTCTCAGCGCCTGGCAATTAGTATAGAAGCACTGTCTGACTTCTCTGGATGTTTCCCAGGCGAGCTATTCACAAGTAAATCCTAGACGCTCAATCTTGGTTACTTTCGCTTTCGCGGCTGGCAGCAAAGTTCAGAACCATGTTTCTGTGAATAACTCTTGAACCGTAAGTCACAGACGCTCGCTCTTGGCTGCATTCGTTTCAGCTCGTGGCAGCCAGTCTAAAAAACACTATATTGGACTTCTCTGGATGTTTCCCAGGCGAGCTATTGGCAGCATGTTCAGAACCACTGTTTCTGAGGCTAATTCTTGAACCGTAAGTCATAGACGCTCGATCTTGGCGGCATTCGTCTCAGCGCCTGGCAATTAGTATAGAAGCACTGTCTTTGACTTCTCTGGATGTTTCCCAGGCGAGCTATTGACAAGTAAATCCTAGACGCTCTATCTTGGTTATTTTCGCTTTCGCGGCTGGCAGCAAAGTTCAGAACCATGTTTCTGTGAATAACTCTTAAACCGTAAGTCACAGACGCTCGCTCTTGGCTGCATTCGTTTCAGCTCGTGGCAGCCAGTCTAAAAAAACACTATCTTGGACTTCTCTGGATGTTTCCCAGGCGAGCTATTGGCAGCATGTTCAGAACCACTGTTTCTGAGGCTAATTCTTGAACCGTAAGTCTTAGACGCTTGATCTTGGCGCCATTCGTCTCAGCGCCTGGCAATTAGTATAGAAGCACTGTCTTTGACTTCTCTGGATGTTTCCCAGGCGAGCTATTGACAAGTAAATCCTAGACGCTCGATCTTGGTTATTTTCGCTTTCGCGGCTGGCAGCAAAGTTCAGAACCATGTTTCTGTGAATAACTCTTGAACCGTAAGTGACAGACGCTCGCTCTTGGCTGCATTCGTTTCAGCTCGTGGCAGCCAGTCTAAAAAACACTATCTTGGACTTCTCTGGATGTTTCCCAGGCGAGTTATTGGCAGCATGTTTAGAACCACTGTTTCTGAGGCTAATTCTTGAACCGTAAGTCATAGACGCTCGATCTTGGCGGCATTCGTCTCAGCGCCTTGCAATTAGTATAAAAGCACTGTTTCCCACTGTTTCTGAGGCTAATTCTTGAACCGTAAGTCTTAGACGCTCGATCTTGGCGACATTCGTCTCAGCGCCTGGCAATTAGTATAGAAGCACTGTCTTTGACTTCTCTGGATGTTTCCCAGGCGAGCTATTGACAAGTAAATCCTAGACGCTCGATCTTGGTTACTTTCGCTTTCGCGGCTGGCAGCAATGTTCAGAACCATGTTTCTGTGAATAACTCTTGAACCGTAAGTCACAGACGCTCGCTCTTGGTTGCATTCGTTTCAGCTCGTGGCAGCCAGTCTAAAAAACACTATCTTGGACTTCTCTGGATGTTTCCCAGGCGAGCTATTGGCAGCATGTTCAAAACCACTGTTTCTGAGGCTAATTCTTGAACCGTAAGTCATAGACGCTCGATCTTGGCGGCATTCGTCACAGCGCCTGGCAATTAGTATAGAAGCACTGTTTCCCACTGTTTCTGAGGCTAATTCTTGAACCGTAAGTCTTAGACGCTTGATCTTGGCGCCATTCGTCTCAGCGCCTGGCAATTAGTATAGAAGCACTGTCTTTGACTTCTCTGGATGTTTCCCAGACGAGCTATTGACAAGTAAATCCTAGACGCTCGATCTTGGTTATTTTCGCTTTCGCGGCTGGCAGCAAAGTTCAGAACCATGTTTCTGTGAATAACTCTTGAACCGTAAGTCACAGACGCTCGCTCTTGGCTGCATTCGTTTCAGCTCGTGGCAGCCAGTCTAAAAAACACTATCTTGGACTTCTCTGGATGTTTCGCAGGCGAGCTATTGGCAGCATGTTTAGAACCACTGTTTCTGAGGCTAATTCTTGAACCGTAAGTCATAGACGCTCGATCTTGGCGGCATTCGTCTCAGCGCCTGGCAATTAGTATAAAAGCACTGTTTCCCACTGTTTCTGAGGCTAATTCTTGAACCGTAAGTCTTTGACGCTTGATCTTGGCGGCATTCGTCTCCGCGCCTGGCAATTAGTATAGAAACACTGTTTCCCACTGTTTCTGAGGCTAATTCTTGAACCGTAAGTCTTAGACGCTCGATCTTGGCGGCATTCGTCTCAGCGCCTGGCAATTAGTATAGAAGCACTGTCTTTGACTTCTCTGGATGTTTCCCAGGCGAGCTATTCACAAGTAAATCCTAGACGCTCGATCTTGGTTACTTTCGCTTTCGCGGCTGGCAGCAAAGTTCAGAACCATGTTTCTGTGAATAACTCTTGAACCGTAAGTCACAGACGCTCGCTCTTGGCTGCATTCGTTTCAGCTCGTGGCAGCCAGTCTAAAAAAAACACTATCTTGGACTTCTCTGGATGTTTCCCAGGCGAGCTATTGGCAGCATGTTCAGAACCACTGTTTCTGAGGCTAATTCTTGAACCGTAAGTCATAGACGCTCGATCTTGGCGGCATTCGTCTCAGCGCCTGGCAATTAGTATAGAAGCACTGTTTCCCACTGTTTCTGAGGCTAATTCTTGAACCGTAAGTCTTAGACGCTTGATCTTGGCGGCATTCGTCTCAGCGCCTGGCAATTAGTATAGAAGCACTGTCTGACTTCTCTGGATGTTTCCCAGGCGAGCTATTCACAAGTAAATCCTAGACGCTCAATCTTGGTTACTTTCGCTTTCGCGGCTGGCAGCAAAGTTCAGAACCATGTTTCTGTGAATAACTCTTGAACCGTAAGTCACAGACGCTCGCTCTTGGCTGCATTCGTTTCAGCTCGTGGCAGCCAGTCTAAAAAACACTATATTGGACTTCTCTGGATGTTTCCCAGGCGAGCTATTGGCAGCATGTTCAGAACCACTGTTTCTGAGGCTAATTCTTGAACCGTAAGTCATAGACGCTCGATCTTGGCGGCATTCGTCTCAGCGCCTGGCAATTAGTATAGAAGCACTGTCTTTGACTTCTCTGGATGTTTCCCAGGCGAGCTATTGACAAGTAAATCCTAGACGCTCTATCTTGGTTATTTTCGCTTTCGCGGCTGGCAGCAAAGTTCAGAACCATGTTTCTGTGAATAACTCTTAAACCGTAAGTCACAGACGCTCGCTCTTGGCTGCATTCGTTTCAGCTCGTGGCAGCCAGTCTAAAAAAACACTATCTTGGACTTCTCTGGATGTTTCCCAGGCGAGCTATTGGCAGCATGTTCAGAACCACTGTTTCTGAGGCTAATTCTTGAACCGTAAGTCTTAGACGCTTGATCTTGGCGCCATTCGTCTCAGCGCCTGGCAATTAGTATAGAAGCACTGTCTTTGACTTCTCTGGATGTTTCCCAGGCGAGCTATTGACAAGTAAATCCTAGACGCTCGATCTTGGTTATTTTCGCTTTCGCGGCTGGCAGCAAAGTTCAGAACCATGTTTCTGTGAATAACTCTTGAACCGTAAGTGACAGACGCTCGCTCTTGGCTGCATTCGTTTCAGCTCGTGGCAGCCAGTCTAAAAAACACTATCTTGGACTTCTCTGGATGTTTCCCAGGCGAGTTATTGGCAGCATGTTTAGAACCACTGTTTCTGAGGCTAATTCTTGAACCGTAAGTCATAGACGCTCGATCTTGGCGGCATTCGTCTCAGCGCCTTGCAATTAGTATAAAAGCACTGTTTCCCACTGTTTCTGAGGCTAATTCTTGAACCGTAAGTCTTAGACGCTCGATCTTGGCGACATTCGTCTCAGCGCCTGGCAATTAGTATAGAAGCACTGTCTTTGACTTCTCTGGATGTTTCCCAGGCGAGCTATTGACAAGTAAATCCTAGACGCTCGATCTTGGTTACTTTCGCTTTCGCGGCTGGCAGCAATGTTCAGAACCATGTTTCTGTGAATAACTCTTGAACCGTAAGTCACAGACGCTCGCTCTTGGTTGCATTCGTTTCAGCTCGTGGCAGCCAGTCTAAAAAACACTATCTTGGACTTCTCTGGATGTTTCCCAGGCGAGCTATTGGCAGCATGTTCAAAACCACTGTTTCTGAGGCTAATTCTTGAACCGTAAGTCATAGACGCTCGATCTTGGCGGCATTCGTCACAGCGCCTGGCAATTAGTATAGAAGCACTGTTTCCCACTGTTTCTGAGGCTAATTCTTGAACCGTAAGTCTTAGACGCTTGATCTTGGCGCCATTCGTCTCAGCGCCTGGCAATTAGTATAGAAGCACTGTCTTTGACTTCTCTGGATGTTTCCCAGACGAGCTATTGAAAAGTAAATCCTAGACGCTCGATCTTGGTTATTTTCGCTTTCGCGGCTGGCAGCAAAGTTCAGAACCATGTTTCTGTGAATAACTCTTGAACCGTAAGTGACAGACGCTCGCTCTTGGCTGCATTCGTTTCAGCTCGTGGCAGCCAGTCTAAAAAACACTATCTTGGACTTCTCTGGATGTTTCCCAGGCGAGCTATTGGCAGCATGTTTAGAACCACTGTTTCTGAGGCTAATTCTTGAACCGTAAGTCATAGACGCTCGATCTTGGCGGCATTCGTCTCAGCGCCTGGCAATTAGTATAAAAGCACTGTTTCCCACTGTTTCTGAGGCTAATTCTTGAACCGTAAGTCTTTGACGCTTGATCTTGGCGGCATTCGTCTCCGCGCCTGGCAATTAGTATAGAAACACTGTTTCCCACTGTTTCTGAGGCTAATTCTTGAACCGTAAGTCTTAGACGCTCGATCTTGGCGGCATTCGTCTCAGCGCCTGGCAATTAGTATAGAAGCACTGTCTTTGACTTCTCTGGATGTTTCCCAGGCGAGCTATTCACAAGTAAATCCTAGACGCTCGATCTTGGTTACTTTCGCTTTCGCGGCTGGCAGCAAAGTTCAGAACCATGTTTCTGTGAATAACTCTTGAACCGTAAGTCACAGACGCTCGCTCTTGGCTGCATTCGTTTCAGCTCGTGGCAGCCAGTCTAAAAAAAACACTATCTTGGACTTCTCTGGATGTTTCCCAGGCGAGCTATTGGCAGCATGTTCAGAACCACTGTTTCTGAGGCTAATTCTTGAACCGTAAGTCATAGACGCTCGATCTTGGCGGCATTCGTCTCAGCGCCTGGCAATTAGTATAGAAGCACTGTTTCCCACTGTTTCTGAGGCTAATTCTTGAACCGTAAGTCTTAGACGCTTGATCTTGGCGGCATTCGTCTCAGCGCCTGGCAATTAGTATAGAAGCACTGTCTGACTTCTCTGGATGTTTCCCAGGCGAGCTATTCACAAGTAAATCCTAGACGCTCAATCTTGGTTACTTTCGCTTTCGCGGCTGGCAGCAAAGTTCAGAACCATGTTTCTGTGAATAACTCTTGAACCGTAAGTCACAGACGCTCGCTCTTGGCTGCATTCGTTTCAGCTCGTGGCAGCCAGTCTAAAAAACACTATATTGGACTTCTCTGGATGTTTCCCAGGCGAGCTATTGGCAGCATGTTCAGAACCACTGTTTCTGAGGCTAATTCTTGAACCGTAAGTCATAGACGCTCGATCTTGGCGGCATTCGTCTCAGCGCCTGGCAATTAGTATAGAAGCACTGTCTTTGACTTCTCTGGATGTTTCCCAGGCGAGCTATTGACAAGTAAATCCTAGACGCTCTATCTTGGTTATTTTCGCTTTCGCGGCTGGCAGCAAAGTTCAGAACCATGTTTCTGTGAATAACTCTTAAACCGTAAGTCACAGACGCTCGCTCTTGGCTGCATTCGTTTCAGCTCGTGGCAGCCAGTCTAAAAAAACACTATCTTGGACTTCTCTGGATGTTTCCCAGGCGAGCTATTGGCAGCATGTTCAGAACCACTGTTTCTGAGGCTAATTCTTGAACCGTAAGTCATAGACGCTCGATCTTGGCGGCATTCGTCTCAGCGCCTGGCAATTAGTATAGAAGCACTGTTTCCCACTGTTTCTGAGGCTAATTCTTGAACCGTAAGTCTTAGACGCTTGATCTTGGCGGCATTCGTCTCAGCGCCTGGCAATTAGTATAGAAGCACTGTCTTTGACTTCTCTGGATGTTTCCCAGGCGAGCTATTGACAAGTAAATCCTAGACGCTCGATCTTGGTTACTTTCGCTTTCGCGGCTGGAATCAAAGTTCAGAACCATGTTTCTGTGAATAACTCTTGAACCGTAAGTCACAGACGCTCGCTCTTGGCTGCATGCGTTTCAGCTCGTGGCAGCCAGTCTAAAAAAACACTATCTTGGACTTCTCTGGATGTTTCCCAGGCGAGCTATTGGCAGCATTTTCAGAACCACTGTTTCTGAGGCTAATTTTGAACCGTAAGTCATAGACGCTCGATCTTGGCGGCATTCGTCTCAGCGCCTGGCAATTAGTATAGAATCACTGTCTTTGACTTCTCTGGATGTTTCCCAGGCGAGCTATTGACAAGTAAATCCTAGACGCTCGATCTTGGTTATTTTCGCTTTCGCGGCTGGCAGCAAAGTTCAGAACCATGTTTCTGTGAATAACACTTGAACCGTAAGTGTCAGACGCTCGCTCTTGGCTGCATTCGTTTCAGCTCGTGGCAGCCAGTCTAAAAAACACTATCTTGGACTTCTCTGGATGTTTCCCAGGCGAGCTATTGGCAGCATGTTCAGAAACACTGTTTCTGAGGCTAATTCTTTAACCGTAAGTCATAGACGCTCGATCTTGGCGGCATTCGTCTCAGCGCCTGGCAATTAGTATAGAAGCACTGTTTCCCACTGTTTCTGAGGCTAATTCTTGAACCGTAAGTCATAGACGCTCGATCTTGGCGGCATTCGTCTCAACGCCTAGCAATTAGTATAGAAGCACTGTCTTTGACTTCTCTGGATGTTTCCCAGGCGAGCTATTGACAAGTAAATCCTAGACGCTCGATCTTGGTTATTTTCGCTTTCGCGGCTGGCAGCAAAGTTCAGAACCATGTTTCTGTGAATAACTCTTGAACCGTAAGTGACAGACGCTCGCTCTTGGCTGCATTCGTTTCAGCTCGTGGCAGCCAGTCTAAAAAACACTATCTTGGACTTCTCTGGATGTTTCGCAGGCGACCTATTGGCAGCATGTTTAGAACCACTGTTTCTGAGGCTAATTCTTGAACCGTAAGTCATAGACGCTCGATCTTGGCGGCATTCGTCTCAGCGCCTGGCAATTAGTATAAAAGCACTGTTTCCCACTGTTTCTGAGGCTAATTCTTGAACCGTAAGTCTTTGACGCTTGATCTTGGCGGCATTCGTCTCCGCGCCTGGCAATTAGTATAGAAACACTGTTTCCCACTGTTTCTGAGGCTAATTCTTGAACCGTCTTAGACGCTCGATCTTGGCGGCATTCGTCTCAGCGCCTGGCAATTAGTATAGTAGCACTGTCTTTGACTTCTCTGGATGTTTCCCAGGCGAGCTATTGACAAGTAAATCCTAGACGCTCGATCTTGGTTACTTTTGCTTTCGCGGCTGGCAGCAAAGTTCAGAACCATGTTTCTGTGAATAACTCTTGAACCGTAAGTCACAGACGCTCGCTCTTGGTTGCATTCGTTTCAGCTCGTGGCAGCCAGTCTAAAAAACATTATCTTGGACTTCTCTGGATGTTTCCCAGGCGAGCTATTGGCAGCATGTTCAAAACCACTGTTTCTGAGGCTAATTCTTGAACCGTAAGTCATAGACGCTCGATCTTGGCGGCATTCGTCTCAGCGCCTGGCAATTAGTATAGAAGCACTGTTTCCCACTGTTTCTGAGGCTAATTCTTGAACCGTAAGTCTTAGACGCTTTATCTTGGCGGCATTCGTCTCAGCGCCTGGCAATTAGTATAGAAGCACTGTCTTTGACTTCTCTGGATGTTTCCCAGGCGAGCTATTGACAAGTAAATCCTAGACGCTCGATCTTGGTTACTTTCGCTTTCGCGGCTGGCAGCAAAGTTCAGAACCATGTTTCTGTGAATAACTCTTGAACCGTAAGTCACAGACGCTCGCTCTTGGTTGCATTCGTTTCAGCTCGTGGCAGCCAGTCTAAAAAACACTATCTTGGACTTCTCTGGATTTTTCCCAGGCGAGCTATTGGCAGCATGTTCAAAACCACTGTTTCTGAGGCTAATTCTTGAACCGTAAGTCATAAACGCTCGATCTTGGCGGCATTCGTCTCAGCGCCTGGCAATTAGTATAGAAGCACTGTTTCCCACTGTTTCTGAGGCTAATTCTTGAACCGTAAGTCATAGACGCGCGATCTTGGCGGCATTCGTCTCAACGCCTGTCAATTAGTATAGAAGCACTGTCTTTGACTTCTCTGGATGTTTCCCAGGCGAGCTATTGACAAGTAAATCCTAGACGCTCGATCTTGGTTATTTTCGCTTTCGCGGCTGGCAGCAAAGTTCAGAACCATGTTTCTGTGAATAACTCTTGAACCGTAAGTGACAGACGCTCGCTCTTGGCTGCATTCGTTTCAGCTCGTGGCAGCCAGTCTAAAAAACACTATCTTGGACTTCTCTGGATGTTTCCCAGGCGAGCTATTGGCAGCATGTTTAGAACCACTGTTTCTGAGGCTAATTCTTGAACCGTAAGTCATAGACGCTCGATCTTGGCGGCATTCGTCTCAGCGCCTGGCAATTAGTATAAAAGCACTGTTTCCCACTGTTTCTGAGGCTAATTCTTGAACCGTAAGTCTTTGACGCTTGATCTTGGCGGCATTCGTCTCCGCGCCTGGCAATTAGTATAGAAACACTGTTTCCCACTGTTTCTGAGGCTAATTCTTGAACCGTCTTAGACGCTCGATCTTGGCGGCATTCGTCTCAGCGCCTGGCAATTAGTATAGTAGCACTGTCTTTGACTTCTCTGGATGCTTCCCAGGCGAGCTATTGACAAGTAAATCCTAGACGCTCGATCTTGGTTACTTTTGCTTTCGCGGCTGGCAGCAAAGTTCAGAACCATGTTTCTGTGAATAACTCTTGAACCGTAAGTCACAGACGCTCGCTCTTGGTTGCATTCGTTTCAGCTCGTGGCAGCCAGTCTAAAAAACATTATCTTGGACTTCTCTGGATGTTTCCCAGGCGAGCTATTGGCAGCATGTTCAAAACCACTGTTTCTGAGGCTAATTCTTGAACCGTAAGTCATAGACGCTCGATCTTGGCGGCATTCGTCTCAGCGCCTGGCAATTAGTATAGAAGCACTGTTTCCCACTGTTTCTGAGGCTAATTCTTGAACCGTAAGTCTTAGACGCTTTATCTTGGCGGCATTCGTCTCAGCGCCTGGCAATTAGTATAGAAGCACTGTCTTTGACTTCTCTGGATGTTTCCCAGGCGAGCTATTGACAAGTAAATCCTAGACGCTCGATCTTGGTTACTTTCGCTTTCGCGGCTGGCAGCAAAGTTCAGAACCATGTTTCTGTGAATAACTCTTGAACCGTAAGTCACAGACGCTCGCTCTTGGTTGCATTCGTTTCAGCTCGTGGCAGCCAGTCTAAAAAACACTATCTTGGACTTCTCTGGATTTTTCCCAGGCGAGCTATTGGCAGCATGTTCAAAACCACTGTTTCTGAGGCTAATTCTTGAACCGTAAGTCATAAACGCTCGATCTTGGCGGCATTCGTCTCAGCGCCTGGCAATTAGTATAGAAGCACTGTTTCCCACTGTTTCTGAGGCTAATTCTTGAACCGTAAGTCATAGACGCGCGATCTTGGCGGCATTCGTCTCAACGCCTGTCAATTAGTATAGAAGCACTGTCTTTGACTTCTCTGGATGTTTCCCAGGCGAGCTATTGACAAGTAAATCCTAGACGCTCGATCTTGGTTATTTTCGCTTTCGCGGCTGGCAGCAAAGTTCAGAACCATGTTTCTGTGAATAACTCTTGAACCGTAAGTGACAGACGCTCGCTCTTGGCTGCATTCGTTTCAGCTCGTGGCAGCCAGTCTAAAAAACACTATCTTGGACTTCTCTGGATGTTTCCCAGGCGAGCTATTGGCAGCATGTTTAGAACCACTGTTTCTGAGGCTAATTCTTGAACCGTAAGTCATAGACGCTCGATCTTGGCGGCATTCGTCTCAGCGCCTGGCAATTAGTATAAAAGCACTGTTTCCCACTGTTTCTGAGGCTAATTCTTGAACCGTAAGTCTTTGACGCTTGATCTTGGCGGCATTCGTCTCAGCGCCTGGCAATTAGTATAGAAGCACTGTCTTTGACTTCTCTGGATGTTTCCCAGGCGAGCTATTGACAAGTAAATCCTAGACGCTCGATCTTGGTTACTTTCGCTTTCGCGGCTGGCAGCAAAGTTCAGAACCATGTTTCTGTGAATAACTCTTGAACCGTAAGTCACAGAAGCTCGCTCTTGGTTGCATTCGTTTCAGCTCGTGGCAGCCAGTCTAAAAAACACTATCTTGGACTTCTCTGGATGTTTCCCAGGCGAGCTATTGGCAGCATGTTCAAAACCACTGTTTCTGAGGCTAATTCTTGAACCGTAAGTCATAGACGCTCGATCTTGGCGGCATTCGTCTCAGCGCCTGGCAATTAGTATAGAAGCACTGTTTCCCACTTTTTCTGAGGCTAATTATTGAACCGTAAGTCTTAGACGCTTGATCTTGGCGGCATTCGTCTCAGCGCCTGGCAATTAGTATAGAAGCACTGTCTTTGACTTCTCTGGATGTTTCCCAGACGAGCTATTGACAAGTAAATCCTAGACGCTCGATCTTGGTTATTTTCGCTTTCGCGGCTGGCAGCAAAGTTCAGAACCATGTTTCTGTGAATAACTCTTGAACCGTAAGTGACAGACGCTTGCTCTTGGCTGCATTCGTTTCAGCTCGTGGCAGCCAGTCTAAAAAACACTATCTTGGACTTCTCTGGATGTTTCCCAGGCGAGCTATTGGCAGCATGTTTAGAACCACTGTTTCTGAGGCTAATTCTTGAACCGTAAGTCATAGACGCTCGATCTTGGCGGCATTCGTCTCAGCGCCTGGCAATTAGTATAAAAGCACTGTTTCCCACTGTTTCTGAGGCTAATTCTTGAACCGTAAGTCTTTGACGCTTGATCTTGGCGGCATTCGTCTCAGCGCCTGGCAATTAGTATAGAAACACTGTTTCCCACTGTTTCTGAGGCTAATTCTTGAACCGTAAGTCTTAGACGCTAGATCTTGGCGGCATTCGTCTCAGCGCCTGGCAATTAGTATAGAAGCACTGTCTTTGACTTCTCTGGATGTTTCCCAGGCGAGCTATTGACAAGTAAATCCTAGACGCTCGATCTTGGTTACTTTCGCTTTCGCGGCTGGCAGCAAAGTTCAGAACCATGTTTCTGTGAATAACTCTTGAACCGTAAGTCACAGACGCTCGCTCTTGGCTGCATTCGTTTCAGCTCGTGGCAGCCAGTCTAAAAAAACACTATCTTGGACTTCTCTGGATGTTTCCCAGGCGAGCTATTGGCAGCATGTTCAGAACCACTGTTTCTGAGGCTAATTCTTGAACCGTAAGTCATAGACGCTCGATCTTGGCGGCATTCGTCTCAGCGCCTGGCAATTAGTATAGAAGCACTGTTTCCCACTGTTTCTGAGGCTAATTCTTGAACCGTAAGTCATAGACGCTTGATCTTGGCGGCATTCGTCTCAGCGCCTGGCAATTAGTATAGAAGCACTGTCTTTGACTTCTCTGGATGTTTCCCAGGCGAGCTATTGACAAGTAAATCCTAGACGCTCGATCTTGGTTATTTTCGCTTTCGTGGCTGGCAGCAAAGTTCAGAACCATGTTTCTGTGAATAACTCTTGAACCGTAAGTGACAGACGCTCGCTCTTGGCTGCATTCGTTTCAGCTCGTGGCAGCCAGTCTAAAAAACACTATCTTGGACTTCTCTGGATGTTTCCCAGGCGAGCTATTGGCAGCATGTTCAGAACCACTGTTTCTGAGGCTAATTCTTGAACCGTAAGTCATAGACGCTCGATCTTGGCGGCATTAGTCTCAGCGCCTGGCAATTAGTATAAAAGCACTGTTTCCCACTGTTTCTGAGGCTAATTCTTGAACCGTAAGTCTTTGACGCTTGATCTTGGCGGCATTCGTCTCCGCGCCTGGCAATTAGTATAGAAACACTGTTTCCCACTGTTTCTGAGGCTAATTCTTGAACCGTAAGTCTTAGACGCTCGATCTTGGCGGCATTCGTCTCAGCGCCTGGCAATTAGTATAGTAGCACTGTCTTTGACTTCTCTGGATGTTTCCCAGGCGAGCTATTGACAAGTAAATCCTAGACGCTCGATCTTGGTTACTTTCGCTTTCGCGGCTGGCAGCAAAGTTCAGAACCATGTTTCTGTGAATAACTCTTGAACCGTAAGTCACAGAAGCTCGCTCTTGGTTGCATTCGTTTCAGCTCGTGGCAGCCAGTCTAAAAAACACTATCTTGGACTTCTCTGGATGTTTCCCAGGCGAGCTATTGGCAGCATGTTCAAAACCACTGTTTCTGAGGCTAATTCTTGAACCGTAAGTCATAGACGCTCGATCTTGGCGGCATTCGTCTCAGCGCCTGGCAATTAGTATAGAAGCACTGTTTCCCACTTTTTCTGAGGCTAATTATTGAACCGTAAGTCTTAGACGCTTGATCTTGGCGGCATTCGTCTCAGCGCCTGGCAATTAGTATAGAAGCACTGTCTTTGACTTCTCTGGATGTTTCCCAGACGAGCTATTGACAAGTAAATCCTAGACGCTCGATCTTGGTTATTTTCGCTTTCGCGGCTGGCAGCAAAGTTCAGAACCATGTTTCTGTGAATAACTCTTGAACCGTAAGTGACAGACGCTTGCTCTTGGCTGCATTCGTTTCAGCTCGTGGCAGCCAGTCTAAAAAACACTATCTTGGACTTCTCTGGATGTTTCCCAGGCGAGCTATTGGCAGCATGTTTAGAACCACTGTTTCTGAGGCTAATTCTTGAACCGTAAGTCATAGACGCTCGATCTTGGCGGCATTCGTCTCAGCGCCTGGCAATTAGTATAAAAGCACTGTTTCCCACTGTTTCTGAGGCTAATTCTTGAACCGTAAGTCTTTGACGCTTGAACTTGGCGGCATTCGTCTCAGCGCCTGGCAATTAGTATAGAAACACTGTTTCCCACTGTTTCTGAGGCTAATTCTTGAACCGTAAGTCTTAGACGCTTGATCTTGGCGGCATTCGTCACAGCGCCTGGCAATTAGTATAGAAGCACTATCTTTGACTTCTCTGGATGTGTCCCAGGCGAGCTATTGACAAGTAAATCCTAGACGCTCGATCTTGGTTATTTTCGCTTTCGCGGCTGGCAGCAAAGTTCAGAACCATGTTTCTGTGAATAACTCTTGAACCGTAAGTCACAGACGCTCGCTCTTGGCTGCATTCGTTTCAGCTCGTGGCAGCCAGTCTAAAAAACACTATATTGGACTTCTCTGGATGTTTCCCAGGCGAGCTATTGGCAGCATGTTCAGAACCACTGTTTCTGAGGCTAATTCTTGAACCGTAAGTCATAGACGCTCGATCTTGGCGGCATTCGTCTCAGCGCCTGGCAATTAGCATAGAAGCACTGTTTCCCCACTGTTTCTGAGGCTAATTCTTGAACCGTAAGTTATAGACGCTCGATCTTGGCGGCATTCGTTTTAGCGCCTGGCAATTAGCATAGAAACACTGTTTCCCACTGTTTCTGAGGCTAATTCTTGAACCGTAAGTCTTAGACGCTCGATCTTGGCGGCATTCGTCTCAGCGCCTGGCAATTAGTATAGAAGCACTGTCTTTGACTTCTCTGGATGTTTCCCAGGCGAGCTATTGACAAGTAAATCCTAGACGCTCGATCTTGGTTACTTTCGCTTTCGCGGCTTCCAGCAAAGTTCAGAACCATGTTTCTGTGAATAACTCTTGAACCGTAAGTCACAGACGCTCGCTCTTGGTTGCATTCGTTTCAGCTCGTGGCAGCCAGTCTAAAAAACACTATCTTGGACTTCTCTGGATGTTTCCCAGGCGAGCTATTGGCAGCATGTTCAGAATCACTGTTTCTGAGGCTTATTCTTGAACCGTAAGTCATAGACGCTCGATCTTGGCGGCATTCGTCTCAGCGCCTGGAAATTAGTATAGAAGCACTGTTTCCCACTGTTTCTGAGGCTAATTCTTGAACCGTAAGTCATAGACGCTCGATCTTGGCGGCATTCGTCTCAGCGCCCGGCAATTAGTATAGAAGCACTGTCTTTGACTTCACTGGATGTTTCCCAGGCGAGCTATTGACAAGTAAATCCTAGACGCTCGATCTTGGTTATTTCGCTTTCGCGGCTGGCAGCAAAGTTCAGAACCATGTTTCTGTGAATAACTCTTGAACCGTAAGTAATAGACGCTCGCTCTTGGCTGCATTCGTTTCAGCTCGTGGCAGCCAGTCTAAAAAACACTATCTTGGACTTCTCTGGATGTTTCCCAGGTGAGATATTGGCAGCATGTTCAGAACCACTGTTTCTGAGGCTAATTCTTGAACCGTAAGTCATAGACGCTCGATCTTGGCGGCATTCGTCTCAGCGCCTGGCAATTAGTATAGAAGCACTGTTTCCCACTGTTTCTGAGGCTAATTCTTGAACCGTAAGTCTTAGACGCTTGATCTTGGCGGCATTCGTCTCAGCGCCTGGCAATTAGTATAGAAGCACTGTCTTTGACTTCTCTGGATGTTTCCCAGGCGAGCTATTCACAAGTAAATCCTAGACGCTCGATCTTGGTTACTTTCGCTTTCGCGGCTGGCAGCAAAGTTCAGAACCATGTTTCTGTGAATAACTCTTGAACCGTAAGTCACAGACGCTCGCTCTTGGCTGCATTCGTTTCAGCTCGTGGCAGCCAGTCTAAAAAACACTATATTGGACTTATCTGGATGTTTCCCAGGCGAGCTATTGGCAGCATGTTCAGAACCACTGTTTCTGAGGCTAATTCTTGAACCGTAAGTCATAGACGCTCGATCTTGGCGGCATTCGTCTCAGCGCCTGGCAATTAGTATAGAAGCACTGTCTTTGACTTCTCTGGATGTTTCCCAGGCGAGCTATTGACAAGTAAATCCTAGACGCTCTATCTTGGTTATTTTCGCTTTCGCGGCTGGCAGCAAAGTTCAGAACCATGTTTCTGTGAATAACTCTTGAACCGTAAGTCACAGACGCTCGCTCTTGGCTGCATTCGTTTCAGCTCGTGGCAGCCAGTCTAAAAAACACTATATTGGACTTCTCTGGATGTTTCCCAGGCGAGCTATTGGCAGCATGTTCAGAACCACTGTTTCTGAGGCTAATTCTTGAACCGTAAGTCATAGACGCTCGATCTTGGCGGCATTCGTCTCAGCACCTGGCAATTAGTATAGAAGCACTGTTTCCCACTGTTTCTGAGGCTAATTCTTCAACCGTAAGTCATAGACGCTCGATCTTGGCGGCATTCGTTTTAGCGCCTGGCAATTAGTATAGAAACACTGTTTCCCACTGTTTCTGAGGCTAATTCTTGAACCGTAAGTCTTAGACGCTCGGTCTTGGCGGCATTCGTCTCAGCGCCTGGCAATTAGTATAGAAGCACTGTCTTTGACTTCTCTGGATGTTTCCCAGGCGAGCTATTGACATGTAAATCCTAGACGCTCGATCTTGGTTACTTTCGCTTTCGCGGCTGGCAGCAAAGTTCAGAACCATGTTTCTGTGAATAACTCTTGAACCGTAAGTCACAGACGCTCGCTCTTGGCTGCATTCGTTTCAGCTCGTGGCAGCCAGTCTAAAAAACACTATATTGGACTTCTCTGGATGTTTCCCAGGCGAGCTATTGGCAGCATGTTCAGAACCACTGTTTCTGAGGCTAATTCTTGAACCGTAAGTCATAGACGCTCGATCTTGGCGGCATTCGTTTCAGCGCCTGGAAATTAGTATAGAAGCACTGTTTCCCACTGTTTCTGAGGCTAATTCTTGAACCGTAAGTCATAGACGCTCGATCTTGGCGGCATTCGTCTCAGCGCCTGGCAATTAGTATAGGAGCACTGTCTTTGACTTCACTGGATGTTTCCCAGGCGAGCTATTGACAAGTAAATCCTAGACGCTCGATCTTGGTTATTTTCGCTTTCGCGGCAGGCAGCAAAGTTCAGAACCATGTTTCTGTGAATAACTCTTGAACCGTAAGTCACAGACGCTCGCTCTTGGCTGCATTTGTTTCAGCTCGTGGCAGCCAGTCTAAAAAACACTATCTTGGACTTCTCTGGATGTTTCCCAGGCGAGCTATTGGCAGCATGTTCAGAACCACTGTTTCTGAGGCTAATTCTTGAACCGTAAGTCATAGACGCTCGATCTTGGCGGCATTCGTCTCAGCGCCTGGCAATTAGTATAAAAGCACTGTTTCCCACTGTTTCTGAGGCTAATTCTTGAACCGTAAGTCATAGACGCTCGATCTTGGCGGCATTCGTCTCAGCGCCTGGCAATTAGTATAGAAGCACTGTCTTTGACTTCTCTGGATGTTTCCCAGGTGAGCTATTGAAAAGTAAATCCTAGACGCTCGATCTTGGTTATTTTCGCTTTCGCGGCTGGCAGCAAAGTTCAGAACCATGTTTCTGTGAATAACTCTTGAACCGTAAGTCACAGACGCTCGCTCTTGGCTGCATTCGTTTCAGCTCGTGGCAGCCAGTCTAAAAAACACTATCTTGGACTTCTCTGGATGTTTTCCAGGCGAGCTATTGGCAGCATGTTCAGAACCACTGTTTCTGAGGCTAATTCTTGAACCGTAAGTCATAGACGCTCGATCTTGGCGGCATTCGTTTTAGCGCCTGGCAATTAGTATAGAAACACTGTTTCACACTGTTTCTGAGGCTAATTCTTGAACCGTAAGTCTTAGACGCTCGATCTTGGCGGCATTCGTCTCAGCGCCTGGCAATTAGTATAGAAGCACTGTCTTTGACTTCTCTGGATGTTTCCCAGGCGAGCTATTCACAAGTAAATCCTAGACGCTCGATCTTGGTTACTTTCGCTTTCGCGGCTGGCAGCAAAGTTCAGAACCATGTTTCTGTGAATAACTCTTGAACCGTAAGTCACAGACGCTCGCTCTTGGTTGCATTCGTTTCAGCTCGTGGCAGCCAGTCTAAAAAACACGATCTTGGACTTCTCTGGATGTTTCCCAGGCGAGCTATTGGCAGCATGTTCAGAATCACTGTTTCTGAGGCTAATTCTTGAACCGTAAGTCATAGACGCTCGATCTTGGCGGCATTCGTCTCAGCGCCTGGAAATTAGTATAGAAGCACTGTTTCCCACTGTTTCTGAGGCTAATTCTTGAACCGTAAGTCATAGACGCTCGATCTTGGCGGCATTCGTCTCAGCGCCTGGCAATTAGTATAGGAGCACTGTCTTTGACTTCACTGGATGTTTCCCAGGCGAGCTATTGACAAGTAAATCCTAGACGCTCGATCTTGGTTATTTTCGCTTTCGCGGCTGGCAGCAAAGTTCAGAACCATGTTTCTGTGAATAACTCTTGAACCGTAAGTCACAGACGCTCGCTCTTGGCTGCATTTGTTTCAGCTCGTGGCAGCCAGTCTAAAAAACACTATCTTGGACTTCTCTGGATGTTTCCCAGGCGAGCTATTGGCAGCATGTTTAGAACCACTGTTTCTGAGGCTAATTCTTGAACCGTAAGTCATAGACGCTCGATCTTGGCGGCATTCGTCTCAGCGCCTGGCAATTAGTATAAAAGCACTGTTTCCCACTGTTTCTGAGGCTAATTCTTGAACCGTAAGTCATAGACGCTCGATCTTGGCGGCATTCGTCTCAGCGCCTGGCAATTAGTATAGAAGCACTGTCTTTGACTTCTCTGGATGTTTCCCAGGCGAGCTATTGAAAAGTAAATCCTAGACGCTCGATCTTGGTTATTTTCGCTTTCGCGGCTGGCAGCAAAGTTCAGAACCATGTTTCTGTGAATAACTCTTGAACCGTAAGTCACAGACGCTCGCTCTTGGCTGCATTCGTTTCAGCTCGTGGCAGCCAGTCTAAAAAACACTATCTTGGACTTCTCTGGATGTTTTCCAGGCGAGCTATTGGCAGCATGTTCAGAACCACTGTTTCTGAGGCTAATTCTTGAACCGTAAGTCATAGACGCTCGATCTTGGCGGCATTCGTTTTAGCGCCTGGCAATTAGTATAGAAACACTGTTTCCCACTGTTTCTGAGGCTAATTCTTGAACCGTAAGTCTTAGACGCTCGATCTTGGCGGCATTCGTCTCAGCGCCTGGCAATTAGTATAGAAGCACTGTCTTTGACTTCTCTGGATGTTTCCCAGGCGAGCTATTCACAAGTAAATCCTAGACGCTCGATCTTGGTTACTTTCGCTTTTGCGGCTGGCAGCAAAGTTCAGAACCATGTTTCTGTGAATAACTCTTGAACCGTAAGTGACAGACGCTCGCTCTTGGCTGCATTAGTTTCAGCTCGTGGCAGCCAGTCTAAAAAACACTATCTTTGACTTCTCTGGATCTTTCCCAGGCGAGCTATTGGCAGCATGTTCAGAACCACTGTTTCTGAGGCTAATTCTTGAACCGTAAGTCATAGACGCTCGATCTTGGCGGCATTCGTCTCAGCGCCTGGCAATTAGTATAGAAGCACTGTCTTTGACTTCACTGGATGTTTCCCAGGCGAGCTATTGACAAGTAAATCCTAGACGCTCGATCTTGGTTATTTTCGCTTTCGCGGCTGGCAGCAAAGTTCAGAACCATGTTTCTGTGAATAACTCTTGAACCGTAAGTCACAGACGCTCGCTCTTGGCTGCATTCGTTTCAGCTCGTGGCAGCCAGTCTAAAAAACACTATCTTGGACTTCTCTGGATGTTTCCCAGGCGAGCTATTGGCAGCATGTTTAGAACCACTGTTTCTGAGGCTAATTCTTGAACCGTAAGTCATAGACGCTCGATCTTGGCGGCATTCGTCTCAGCGCCTGGCAATTAGTATAAAAGCACTGTTTCCCACTGTTTCTGAGGCTAATTCTTGAACCGTAAGTCATAGACGCTCGATCTTGGCGGCATTCGTCTCAGCGCCTGGCAATTAGTATAGAAGCACTGTCTTTGACTTCTCTGGATGTTTCCCAGGCGAGCTATTGAAAAGTAAATCCTAGACGCTCGATCTTGGTTATTTTCGCTTTCGCGGCTGGCAGCAAAGTTCAGAACCATGTTTCTGTGAATAACTCTTGAACCGTAAGTCACAGACGCTCGCTCTTGGCTGCATTCGTTTCAGCTCGTGGCAGCCAGTCTAAAAAACACTATCTTAGACTTCTCTGGATGTTTTCCAGGCGAGCTATTGGCAGCATGTTCAGAACCACTGTTTCTGAGGCTAATTCTTGAACCGTAAGTCATAGACGCTCGATCTTGGCGGCATTCGTCTCAGCGCCTGGCAATTAGTATAGAAGCACTGTTTCCCACTGTTTCTGAGGCTAATTCTTGAACCGTAAGTCTTAGACGCTTGATCTTGGCGGCATCCGTCTCAGCGCCTGGCAATTAGTATAGAAGCACTGTCTTTGACTTCTCTGGATGTTTCCCAGGCGAGCTATTCACAAGTAAATCCTAGACGCTCGATCTTGGTTACTTTCGCTTTCGCGGCTGGCAGCAAAGTTCAGAACCATGTTTCTGTGAATAACTCTTGAACCGTAAGTCACAGACGCTCGCTCTTGGTTGCATTCGTTTCAGCTCGTGGCAGCCAGTCTAAAAAACACTATATTGGACTTCTCTGGATGTTTCCCAGGCAAGCTATTAGCAGCATGTTCAGAACCACTGTTTCAGAGGCTAATTCTTGAACCGTAAGTCATAGACGCTCGATCTTGGCGGCATTCGTCTCAGCGCCTGGCAATTAGTATAAAAGCACTGTTTCCCACTGTTTCTGAGGCTAATTCTTGAACCGTAAGTCATAGACGCTCGATCTTGGCGGCATTCGTCTCAGCGCCTGGCAATTAGTATAGAAGCACTGTCTTTGACTTCTCTGGATGTTTCCCAGGCGAGCTATTCAAAAGTAAATCCTAGACGCTCGATCTTGGTTACTTTCGCTTTCGCGGCTGGCAGCAAAGTTCAGAACCATGTTTCTGTGAATAACTCTTGAACCGTAAGACACAGACGCTCGCTCTTGGTTGCATTCGTTTCAGCTCGTGGCAGCCAGTCTAAAAAACACTATATTGGACTTCTCTGGATGTTTCCCAGGCGAGCTATTAGCAGCATGTTCAGAACCACTGTTTCAGAGGCTAATTCTTGAACCGTAAGTCATAGACGCTCGATCTTGGCGGCATCCGTCTCAGCGCCTGGCAATTAGTATAGAAGCACTGTCTTTGACTTCTCTGGATGTTTCCCAGGCGAGCTATTCACAAGTAAATCCTAGACGCTCGATCTTGGTTACTTTCGCTTTCGCGGCTGGCAGCAAAGTTCAGAACCATGTTTCTGTGAATAACTCTTGAACCGTAAGTCACAGACGCTCGCTCTTGGCTGCATTCGTTTCAGCTCGTGGCAGCCAGTCTAAAAAAACACTATCTTGGACTTCTCTGGATGTTTCCCAGGCGAGCTATTGGCAGCATGTTCAGAACCACTGTTTCTGAGGCTAATTCTTGAACCGTAAGTCATAGACGCTCGATCTTGGCGGCATTCGTCTCAGCGCCTGGCAATTAGTATAGAAGCACTGTTTCCCACTGTTTCTGAGGCTAATTCTTGAACCGTAAGTCTTAGACGCTTGATCTTGGCGGCATTCGTCTCAGCGCCTGGCAATTAGTATAGAAGCACTGTCTTTGACTTCTCTGGATGTTTCCCAGGCGAGCTATTCACAAGTAAATCCTAGACGCTCGATCTTAGTTACTTTCGCTTTCGCGGCTGGCAGCAAAGTTCAGAACCATGTTTCTGTAAATAACTCTTGAACCGTAAGTCACAGACGCTCGCTCTTGGCTGCATTCGTTTCAGCTCGTGGCAGCCAGTCTAAAAAACACTATATTGGACTTATCTGGATGTTTCCCAGGCGAGCTATTGGCAGCATGTTCAGAACCACTGTTTCTGAGGCTAATTCTTGAACCGTAAGTCATAGACGCTCGATCTTGGCGGCATTCGTCTCAGCGCCTGGCAATTAGTATAGAAGCACTGTCTTTGACTTCTCTGGATGTTTCCCAGGCGAGCTATTGACAAGTAAATCCTAGACGCTCTATCTTGGTTATTTTCGCTTTCGCGGCTGGCAGCAAAGTTCAGAACCATGTTTCTGTGAATAACTCTTAAACCGTAAGTCACAGACGCTCGCTCTTGGCTGCATTCGTTTCAGCTCGTGGCAGCCAGTCTAAAAAAACACTATCTTGGACTTCTCTGGATGTTTCCCAGGCGAGCTATTGGCAGCATGTTCAGAATCACTGTTTCTGAGGCTAATTCTTGAACCGTAAGTCATAGACGCTCGATCTTGGCGGCATTCGTCTCAGCGCCTGGAAATTAGTATAGAAGCACTGTTTCCCACTGTTTCTGAGGCTAATTCTTGAACCGTAAGTCATAGACGCTCGATCTTGGCGGCATTCGTCTCAGCGCCTGGCAATTAGTATAGAAGCACTGTTTCCCACTGTTTCTGAGGCTAATTCTTGAACCGTAAGTCTTAGACGCTTGATCTTGGCGGCATTCGTCTCAGCGCCTGGCAATTAGTATAGAAGCACTGTCTTTGACTTCTCTGGAGGTTTCCCAGGCGAGCTATTCACAAGTAAATCCTAGACGCTCGATCTTGGTTACTTTCGCTTTCGCGGCTGGCAGCAAAGTTCAGAACCATGTTTCTGTGAATAACTCTTGAACCGTAAGTCACAGACGCTCGCTCTTGGCTGCATTCGTTTCAGCTCGTGGCAGCCAGTCTAAAAAACACTATCTTGGACTTCTCTGGATGTTTCCCAGGCGAGCTATTGGCAGCATGTTCAGAACCACTGTTTCTGAGGCTAATTCTTGAACCGTAAGTCATAGACGCTCGATCTTGGCGGCATTCGTCTCAGCGCCTGGCAATTAGTATAAAAGCACTGTTTCCCACTGTTTCTGAGGCTAATTCTTGAACCGTAAGTCATAGACGCTCGATCTTGGCGGCATTCGTCTCAGCGCCTGGCAATTAGTATAGAAGCACTGTCTTTGACTTCTCTGGATGTTTCCCAGGTGAGCTATTGAAAAGTAAATCCTAGACGCTCGATCTTGGTTATTTTCGCTTTCGCGGCTGGCAGCAAAGTTCAGAACCATGTTTCTGTGAATAACTCTTGAACCGTAAGTCACAGACGCTCGCTCTTGGCTGCATTCGTTTCAGCTCGTGGCAGCCAGTCTAAAAAACACTATCTTGGACTTCTCTGGATGTTTTCCAGGCGAGCTATTGGCAGCATGTTCAGAACCACTGTTTCTGAGGCTAATTCTTGAACCGTAAGTCATAGACGCTCGATCTTGGCGGCATTCGTTTTAGCGCCTGGCAATTAGTATAGAAACACTGTTTCACACTGTTTCTGAGGCTAATTCTTGAACCGTAAGTCTTAGACGCTCGATCTTGGCGGCATTCGTCTCAGCGCCTGGCAATTAGTATAGAAGCACTGTCTTTGACTTCTCTGGATGTTTCCCAGGCGAGCTATTCACAAGTAAATCCTAGACGCTCGATCTTGGTTACTTTCGCTTTCGCGGCTGGCAGCAAAGTTCAGAACCATGTTTCTGTGAATAACTCTTGAACCGTAAGTCACAGACGCTCGCTCTTGGTTGCATTCGTTTCAGCTCGTGGCAGCCAGTCTAAAAAACACGATCTTGGACTTCTCTGGATGTTTCCCAGGCGAGCTATTGGCAGCATGTTCAGAATCACTGTTTCTGAGGCTAATTCTTGAACCGTAAGTCATAGACGCTCGATCTTGGCGGCATTCGTCTCAGCGCCTGGAAATTAGTATAGAAGCACTGTTTCCCACTGTTTCTGAGGCTAATTCTTGAACCGTAAGTCATAGACGCTCGATCTTGGCGGCATTCGTCTCAGCGCCTGGCAATTAGTATAGGAGCACTGTCTTTGACTTCACTGGATGTTTCCCAGGCGAGCTATTGACAAGTAAATCCTAGACGCTCGATCTTGGTTATTTTCGCTTTCGCGGCTGGCAGCAAAGTTCAGAACCATGTTTCTGTGAATAACTCTTGAACCGTAAGTCACAGACGCTCGCTCTTGGCTGCATTTGTTTCAGCTCGTGGCAGCCAGTCTAAAAAACACTATCTTGGACTTCTCTGGATGTTTCCCAGGCGAGCTATTGGCAGCATGTTTAGAACCACTGTTTCTGAGGCTAATTCTTGAACCGTAAGTCATAGACGCTCGATCTTGGCGGCATTCGTCTCAGCGCCTGGCAATTAGTATAAAAGCACTGTTTCCCACTGTTTCTGAGGCTAATTCTTGAACCGTAAGTCATAGACGCTCGATCTTGGCGGCATTCGTCTCAGCGCCTGGCAATTAGTATAGAAGCACTGTCTTTGACTTCTCTGGATGTTTCCCAGGCGAGCTATTGAAAAGTAAATCCTAGACGCTCGATCTTGGTTATTTTCGCTTTCGCGGCTGGCAGCAAAGTTCAGAACCATGTTTCTGTGAATAACTCTTGAACCGTAAGTCACAGACGCTCGCTCTTGGCTGCATTCGTTTCAGCTCGTGGCAGCCAGTCTAAAAAACACTATCTTGGACTTCTCTGGATGTTTTCCAGGCGAGCTATTGGCAGCATGTTCAGAACCACTGTTTCTGAGGCTAATTCTTGAACCGTAAGTCATAGACGCTCGATCTTGGCGGCATTCGTTTTAGCGCCTGGCAATTAGTATAGAAACACTGTTTCCCACTGTTTCTGAGGCTAATTCTTGAACCGTAAGTCTTAGACGCTCGATCTTGGCGGCATTCGTCTCAGCGCCTGGCAATTAGTATAGAAGCACTGTCTTTGACTTCTCTGGATGTTTCCCAGGCGAGCTATTCACAAGTAAATCCTAGACGCTCGATCTTGGTTACTTTCGCTTTTGCGGCTGGCAGCAAAGTTCAGAACCATGTTTCTGTGAATAACTCTTGAACCGTAAGTGACAGACGCTCGCTCTTGGCTGCATTAGTTTCAGCTCGTGGCAGCCAGTCTAAAAAACACTATCTTTGACTTCTCTGGATCTTTCCCAGGCGAGCTATTGGCAGCATGTTCAGAACCACTGTTTCTGAGGCTAATTCTTGAACCGTAAGTCATAGACGCTCGATCTTGGCGGCATTCGTCTCAGCGCCTGGCAATTAGTATAGAAGCACTGTCTTTGACTTCACTGGATGTTTCCCAGGCGAGCTATTGACAAGTAAATCCTAGACGCTCGATCTTGGTTATTTTCGCTTTCGCGGCTGGCAGCAAAGTTCAGAACCATGTTTCTGTGAATAACTCTTGAACCGTAAGTCACAGACGCTCGCTCTTGGCTGCATTCGTTTCAGCTCGTGGCAGCCAGTCTAAAAAACACTATCTTGGACTTCTCTGGATGTTTCCCAGGCGAGCTATTGGCAGCATGTTTAGAACCACTGTTTCTGAGGCTAATTCTTGAACCGTAAGTCATAGACGCTCGATCTTGGCGGCATTCGTCTCAGCGCCTGGCAATTAGTATAAAAGCACTGTTTCCCACTGTTTCTGAGGCTAATTCTTGAACCGTAAGTTATAGACGCTCGATCTTGGCGGCATTCGTCTCAGCGCCTGGCAATTAGTATAGAAGCACTGTCTTTGACTTCTCTGGATGTTTCCCAGGCGAGCTATTGAAAAGTAAATCCTAGACGCTCGATCTTGGTTATTTTCGCTTTCGCGGCTGGCAGCAAAGTTCAGAACCATGTTTCTGTGAATAACTCTTGAACCGTAAGTCACAGACGCTCGCTCTTGGCTGCATTCGTTTCAGCTCGTGGCAGCCAGTCTAAAAAACACTATCTTAGACTTCTCTGGATGTTTTCCAGGCGAGCTATTGGCAGCATGTTCAGAACCACTGTTTCTGAGGCTAATTCTTGAACCGTAAGTCATAGACGCTCGATCTTGGCGGCATTCGTCTCAGCGCCTGGCAATTAGTATAGAAGCACTGTTTCCCACTGTTTCTGAGGCTAATTCTTGAACCGTAAGTCTTAGACGCTTGATCTTGGCGGCATCCGTCTCAGCGCCTGGCAATTAGTATAGAAGCACTGTCTTTGACTTCTCTGGATGTTTCCCAGGCGAGCTATTCACAAGTAAATCCTAGACGCTCGATCTTGGTTACTTTCGCTTTCGCGGCTGGCAGCAAAGTTCAGAACCATGTTTCTGTGAATAACTCTTGAACCGTAAGTCACAGACGCTCGCTCTTGGTTGCATTCGTTTCAGCTCGTGGCAGCCAGTCTAAAAAACACTATATTGGACTTCTCTGGATGTTTCCCAGGCAAGCTATTAGCAGCATGTTCAGAACCACTGTTTCAGAGGCTAATTCTTGAACCGTAAGTCATAGACGCTCGATCTTGGCGGCATTCGTCTCAGCGCCTGGCAATTAGTATAAAAGCACTGTTTCCCACTGTTTCTGAGGCTAATTCTTGAACCGTAAGTCATAGACGCTCGATCTTGGCGGCATTCGTCTCAGCGCCTGGCAATTAGTATAGAAGCACTGTCTTTGACTTCTCTGGATGTTTCCCAGGCGAGCTATTCAAAAGTAAATCCTAGACGCTCGATCTTGGTTACTTTCGCTTTCGCGGCTGGCAGCAAAGTTCAGAACCATGTTTCTGTGAATAACTCTTGAACCGTAAGACACAGACGCTCGCTCTTGGTTGCATTCGTTTCAGCTCGTGGCAGCCAGTCTAAAAAACACTATATTGGACTTCTCTGGATGTTTCCCAGGCGAGCTATTAGCAGCATGTTCAGAACCACTGTTTCAGAGGCTAATTCTTGAACCGTAAGTCATAGACGCTCGATCTTGGCGGCATCCGTCTCAGCGCCTGGCAATTAGTATAGAAGCACTGTCTTTGACTTCTCTGGATGTTTCCCAGGCGAGCTATTCACAAGTAAATCCTAGACGCTCGATCTTGGTTACTTTCGCTTTCGCGGCTGGCAGCAAAGTTCAGAACCATGTTTCTGTGAATAACTCTTGAACCGTAAGTCACAGACGCTCGCTCTTGGCTGCATTCGTTTCAGCTCGTGGCAGCCAGTCTAAAAAAACACTATCTTGGACTTCTCTGGATGTTTCCCAGGCGAGCTATTGGCAGCATGTTCAGAACCACTGTTTCTGAGGCTAATTCTTGAACCGTAAGTCATAGACGCTCGATCTTGGCGGCATTCGTCTCAGCGCCTGGCAATTAGTATAGAAGCACTGTTTCCCACTGTTTCTGAGGCTAATTCTTGAACCGTAAGTCTTAGACGCTTGATCTTGGCGGCATTCGTCTCAGCGCCTGGCAATTAGTATAGAAGCACTGTCTTTGACTTCTCTGGATGTTTCCCAGGCGAGCTATTCACAAGTAAATCCTAGACGCTCGATCTTAGTTACTTTCGCTTTCGCGGCTGGCAGCAAAGTTCAGAACCATGTTTCTGTAAATAACTCTTGAACCGTAAGTCACAGACGCTCGCTCTTGGCTGCATTCGTTTCAGCTCGTGGCAGCCAGTCTAAAAAACACTATATTGGACTTATCTGGATGTTTCCCAGGCGAGCTATTGGCAGCATGTTCAGAACCACTGTTTCTGAGGCTAATTCTTGAACCGTAAGTCATAGACGCTCGATCTTGGCGGCATTCGTCTCAGCGCCTGGCAATTAGTATAGAAGCACTGTCTTTGACTTCTCTGGATGTTTCCCAGGCGAGCTATTGACAAGTAAATCCTAGACGCTCTATCTTGGTTATTTTCGCTTTCGCGGCTGGCAGCAAAGTTCAGAACCATGTTTCTGTGAATAACTCTTAAACCGTAAGTCACAGACGCTCGCTCTTGGCTGCATTCGTTTCAGCTCGTGGCAGCCAGTCTAAAAAAACACTATCTTGGACTTCTCTGGATGTTTCCCAGGCGAGCTATTGGCAGCATGTTCAGAATCACTGTTTCTGAGGCTAATTCTTGAACCGTAAGTCATAGACGCTCGATCTTGGCGGCATTCGTCTCAGCGCCTGGAAATTAGTATAGAAGCACTGTTTCCCACTGTTTCTGAGGCTAATTCTTGAACCGTAAGTCATAGACGCTCGATCTTGGCGGCATTCGTCTCAGCGCCTGGCAATTAGTATAGAAGCACTGTTTCCCACTGTTTCTGAGGCTAATTCTTGAACCGTAAGTCTTAGACGCTTGATCTTGGCGGCATTCGTCTCAGCGCCTGGCAATTAGTATAGAAGCACTGTCTGACTTCTCTGGATGTTTCCCAGGCGAGCTATTCACAAGTAAATCCTAGACGCTCAATCTTGGTTACTTTCGCTTTCGCGGCTGGCAGCAAAGTTCAGAACCATGTTTCTGTGAATAACTCTTGAACCGTAAGTCACAGACGCTCGCTCTTGGCTGCATTCGTTTCAGCTCGTGGCAGCCAGTCTAAAAAACACTATATTGGACTTCTCTGGATGTTTCCCAGGCGAGCTATTGGCAGCATGTTCAGAACCACTGTTTCTGAGGCTAATTCTTGAACCGTAAGTCATAGACGCTCGATCTTGGCGGCATTCGTCTCAGCGCCTGGCAATTAGTATAGAAGCACTGTCTTTGACTTCTCTGGATGTTTCCCAGGCGAGCTATTGACAAGTAAATCCTAGACGCTCTATCTTGGTTATTTTCGCTTTCGCGGCTGGCAGCAAAGTTCAGAACCATGTTTCTGTGAATAACTCTTAAACCGTAAGTCACAGACGCTCGCTCTTGGCTGCATTCGTTTCAGCTCGTGGCAGCCAGTCTAAAAAAACACTATCTTGGACTTCTCTGGATGTTTCCCAGGCGAGCTATTGGCAGCATGTTCAGAACCACTGTTTCTGAGGCTAATTCTTGAACCGTAAGTCATAGACGCTCGATCTTGGCGGCATTCGTCTCAGCGCCTGGCAATTAGTATAGAAGCACTGTTTCCCACTGTTTCTGAGGCTAATTCTTGAACCGTAAGTCTTAGACGCTTGATCTTGGCGGCATTCGTCTCAGCGCCTGGCAATTAGTATAGAAGCACTGTCTTTGACTTCTCTGGATGTTTCCCAGGCGAGCTATTGACAAGTAAATCCTAGACGCTCGATCTTGGTTACTTTCGCTTTCGCGGCTGGAATCAAAGTTCAGAACCATGTTTCTGTGAATAACTCTTGAACCGTAAGTCACAGACGCTCGCTCTTGGCTGCATGCGTTTCAGCTCGTGGCAGCCAGTCTAAAAAAACACTATCTTGGACTTCTCTGGATGTTTCCCAGGCGAGCTATTGGCAGCATTTTCAGAACCACTGTTTCTGAGGCTAATTTTGAACCGTAAGTCATAGACGCTCGATCTTGGCGGCATTCGTCTCAGCGCCTGGCAATTAGTATAGAATCACTGTCTTTGACTTCTCTGGATGTTTCCCAGGCGAGCTATTGACAAGTAAATCCTAGACGCTCGATCTTGGTTATTTTCGCTTTCGCGGCTGGCAGCAAAGTTCAGAACCATGTTTCTGTGAATAACACTTGAACCGTAAGTGTCAGACGCTCGCTCTTGGCTGCATTCGTTTCAGCTCGTGGCAGCCAGTCTAAAAAACACTATCTTGGACTTCTCTGGATGTTTCCCAGGCGAGCTATTGGCAGCATGTTCAGAAACACTGTTTCTGAGGCTAATTCTTTAACCGTAAGTCATAGACGCTCGATCTTGGCGGCATTCGTCTCAGCGCCTGGCAATTAGTATAGAAGCACTGTTTCCCACTGTTTCTGAGGCTAATTCTTGAACCGTAAGTCATAGACGCTCGATCTTGGCGGCATTCGTCTCAACGCCTAGCAATTAGTATAGAAGCACTGTCTTTGACTTCTCTGGATGTTTCCCAGGCGAGCTATTGACAAGTAAATCCTAGACGCTCGATCTTGGTTATTTTCGCTTTCGCGGCTGGCAGCAAAGTTCAGAACCATGTTTCTGTGAATAACTCTTGAACCGTAAGTGACAGACGCTCGCTCTTGGCTGCATTCGTTTCAGCTCGTGGCAGCCAGTCTAAAAAACACTATCTTGGACTTCTCTGGATGTTTCGCAGGCGACCTATTGGCAGCATGTTTAGAACCACTGTTTCTGAGGCTAATTCTTGAACCGTAAGTCATAGACGCTCGATCTTGGCGGCATTCGTCTCAGCGCCTGGCAATTAGTATAAAAGCACTGTTTCCCACTGTTTCTGAGGCTAATTCTTGAACCGTAAGTCTTTGACGCTTGATCTTGGCGGCATTCGTCTCCGCGCCTGGCAATTAGTATAGAAACACTGTTTCCCACTGTTTCTGAGGCTAATTCTTGAACCGTCTTAGACGCTCGATCTTGGCGGCATTCGTCTCAGCGCCTGGCAATTAGTATAGTAGCACTGTCTTTGACTTCTCTGGATGTTTCCCAGGCGAGCTATTGACAAGTAAATCCTAGACGCTCGATCTTGGTTACTTTTGCTTTCGCGGCTGGCAGCAAAGTTCAGAACCATGTTTCTGTGAATAACTCTTGAACCGTAAGTCACAGACGCTCGCTCTTGGTTGCATTCGTTTCAGCTCGTGGCAGCCAGTCTAAAAAACATTATCTTGGACTTCTCTGGATGTTTCCCAGGCGAGCTATTGGCAGCATGTTCAAAACCACTGTTTCTGAGGCTAATTCTTGAACCGTAAGTCATAGACGCTCGATCTTGGCGGCATTCGTCTCAGCGCCTGGCAATTAGTATAGAAGCACTGTTTCCCACTGTTTCTGAGGCTAATTCTTGAACCGTAAGTCTTAGACGCTTTATCTTGGCGGCATTCGTCTCAGCGCCTGGCAATTAGTATAGAAGCACTGTCTTTGACTTCTCTGGATGTTTCCCAGGCGAGCTATTGACAAGTAAATCCTAGACGCTCGATCTTGGTTACTTTCGCTTTCGCGGCTGGCAGCAAAGTTCAGAACCATGTTTCTGTGAATAACTCTTGAACCGTAAGTCACAGACGCTCGCTCTTGGTTGCATTCGTTTCAGCTCGTGGCAGCCAGTCTAAAAAACACTATCTTGGACTTCTCTGGATTTTTCCCAGGCGAGCTATTGGCAGCATGTTCAAAACCACTGTTTCTGAGGCTAATTCTTGAACCGTAAGTCATAAACGCTCGATCTTGGCGGCATTCGTCTCAGCGCCTGGCAATTAGTATAGAAGCACTGTTTCCCACTGTTTCTGAGGCTAATTCTTGAACCGTAAGTCATAGACGCGCGATCTTGGCGGCATTCGTCTCAACGCCTGTCAATTAGTATAGAAGCACTGTCTTTGACTTCTCTGGATGTTTCCCAGGCGAGCTATTGACAAGTAAATCCTAGACGCTCGATCTTGGTTATTTTCGCTTTCGCGGCTGGCAGCAAAGTTCAGAACCATGTTTCTGTGAATAACTCTTGAACCGTAAGTGACAGACGCTCGCTCTTGGCTGCATTCGTTTCAGCTCGTGGCAGCCAGTCTAAAAAACACTATCTTGGACTTCTCTGGATGTTTCCCAGGCGAGCTATTGGCAGCATGTTTAGAACCACTGTTTCTGAGGCTAATTCTTGAACCGTAAGTCATAGACGCTCGATCTTGGCGGCATTCGTCTCAGCGCCTGGCAATTAGTATAAAAGCACTGTTTCCCACTGTTTCTGAGGCTAATTCTTGAACCGTAAGTCTTTGACGCTTGATCTTGGCGGCATTCGTCTCCGCGCCTGGCAATTAGTATAGAAACACTGTTTCCCACTGTTTCTGAGGCTAATTCTTGAACCGTCTTAGACGCTCGATCTTGGCGGCATTCGTCTCAGCGCCTGGCAATTAGTATAGTAGCACTGTCTTTGACTTCTCTGGATGCTTCCCAGGCGAGCTATTGACAAGTAAATCCTAGACGCTCGATCTTGGTTACTTTTGCTTTCGCGGCTGGCAGCAAAGTTCAGAACCATGTTTCTGTGAATAACTCTTGAACCGTAAGTCACAGACGCTCGCTCTTGGTTGCATTCGTTTCAGCTCGTGGCAGCCAGTCTAAAAAACATTATCTTGGACTTCTCTGGATGTTTCCCAGGCGAGCTATTGGCAGCATGTTCAAAACCACTGTTTCTGAGGCTAATTCTTGAACCGTAAGTCATAGACGCTCGATCTTGGCGGCATTCGTCTCAGCGCCTGGCAATTAGTATAGAAGCACTGTTTCCCACTGTTTCTGAGGCTAATTCTTGAACCGTAAGTCTTAGACGCTTTATCTTGGCGGCATTCGTCTCAGCGCCTGGCAATTAGTATAGAAGCACTGTCTTTGACTTCTCTGGATGTTTCCCAGGCGAGCTATTGACAAGTAAATCCTAGACGCTCGATCTTGGTTACTTTCGCTTTCGCGGCTGGCAGCAAAGTTCAGAACCATGTTTCTGTGAATAACTCTTGAACCGTAAGTCACAGACGCTCGCTCTTGGTTGCATTCGTTTCAGCTCGTGGCAGCCAGTCTAAAAAACACTATCTTGGACTTCTCTGGATTTTTCCCAGGCGAGCTATTGGCAGCATGTTCAAAACCACTGTTTCTGAGGCTAATTCTTGAACCGTAAGTCATAAACGCTCGATCTTGGCGGCATTCGTCTCAGCGCCTGGCAATTAGTATAGAAGCACTGTTTCCCACTGTTTCTGAGGCTAATTCTTGAACCGTAAGTCATAGACGCGCGATCTTGGCGGCATTCGTCTCAACGCCTGTCAATTAGTATAGAAGCACTGTCTTTGACTTCTCTGGATGTTTCCCAGGCGAGCTATTGACAAGTAAATCCTAGACGCTCGATCTTGGTTATTTTCGCTTTCGCGGCTGGCAGCAAAGTTCAGAACCATGTTTCTGTGAATAACTCTTGAACCGTAAGTGACAGACGCTCGCTCTTGGCTGCATTCGTTTCAGCTCGTGGCAGCCAGTCTAAAAAACACTATCTTGGACTTCTCTGGATGTTTCCCAGGCGAGCTATTGGCAGCATGTTTAGAACCACTGTTTCTGAGGCTAATTCTTGAACCGTAAGTCATAGACGCTCGATCTTGGCGGCATTCGTCTCAGCGCCTGGCAATTAGTATAAAAGCACTGTTTCCCACTGTTTCTGAGGCTAATTCTTGAACCGTAAGTCTTTGACGCTTGATCTTGGCGGCATTCGTCTCAGCGCCTGGCAATTAGTATAGAAGCACTGTCTTTGACTTCTCTGGATGTTTCCCAGGCGAGCTATTGACAAGTAAATCCTAGACGCTCGATCTTGGTTACTTTCGCTTTCGCGGCTGGCAGCAAAGTTCAGAACCATGTTTCTGTGAATAACTCTTGAACCGTAAGTCACAGAAGCTCGCTCTTGGTTGCATTCGTTTCAGCTCGTGGCAGCCAGTCTAAAAAACACTATCTTGGACTTCTCTGGATGTTTCCCAGGCGAGCTATTGGCAGCATGTTCAAAACCACTGTTTCTGAGGCTAATTCTTGAACCGTAAGTCATAGACGCTCGATCTTGGCGGCATTCGTCTCAGCGCCTGGCAATTAGTATAGAAGCACTGTTTCCCACTTTTTCTGAGGCTAATTATTGAACCGTAAGTCTTAGACGCTTGATCTTGGCGGCATTCGTCTCAGCGCCTGGCAATTAGTATAGAAGCACTGTCTTTGACTTCTCTGGATGTTTCCCAGACGAGCTATTGACAAGTAAATCCTAGACGCTCGATCTTGGTTATTTTCGCTTTCGCGGCTGGCAGCAAAGTTCAGAACCATGTTTCTGTGAATAACTCTTGAACCGTAAGTGACAGACGCTTGCTCTTGGCTGCATTCGTTTCAGCTCGTGGCAGCCAGTCTAAAAAACACTATCTTGGACTTCTCTGGATGTTTCCCAGGCGAGCTATTGGCAGCATGTTTAGAACCACTGTTTCTGAGGCTAATTCTTGAACCGTAAGTCATAGACGCTCGATCTTGGCGGCATTCGTCTCAGCGCCTGGCAATTAGTATAAAAGCACTGTTTCCCACTGTTTCTGAGGCTAATTCTTGAACCGTAAGTCTTTGACGCTTGATCTTGGCGGCATTCGTCTCAGCGCCTGGCAATTAGTATAGAAACACTGTTTCCCACTGTTTCTGAGGCTAATTCTTGAACCGTAAGTCTTAGACGCTAGATCTTGGCGGCATTCGTCTCAGCGCCTGGCAATTAGTATAGAAGCACTGTCTTTGACTTCTCTGGATGTTTCCCAGGCGAGCTATTGACAAGTAAATCCTAGACGCTCGATCTTGGTTACTTTCGCTTTCGCGGCTGGCAGCAAAGTTCAGAACCATGTTTCTGTGAATAACTCTTGAACCGTAAGTCACAGACGCTCGCTCTTGGCTGCATTCGTTTCAGCTCGTGGCAGCCAGTCTAAAAAAACACTATCTTGGACTTCTCTGGATGTTTCCCAGGCGAGCTATTGGCAGCATGTTCAGAACCACTGTTTCTGAGGCTAATTCTTGAACCGTAAGTCATAGACGCTCGATCTTGGCGGCATTCGTCTCAGCGCCTGGCAATTAGTATAGAAGCACTGTTTCCCACTGTTTCTGAGGCTAATTCTTGAACCGTAAGTCATAGACGCTTGATCTTGGCGGCATTCGTCTCAGCGCCTGGCAATTAGTATAGAAGCACTGTCTTTGACTTCTCTGGATGTTTCCCAGGCGAGCTATTGACAAGTAAATCCTAGACGCTCGATCTTGGTTATTTTCGCTTTCGTGGCTGGCAGCAAAGTTCAGAACCATGTTTCTGTGAATAACTCTTGAACCGTAAGTGACAGACGCTCGCTCTTGGCTGCATTCGTTTCAGCTCGTGGCAGCCAGTCTAAAAAACACTATCTTGGACTTCTCTGGATGTTTCCCAGGCGAGCTATTGGCAGCATGTTCAGAACCACTGTTTCTGAGGCTAATTCTTGAACCGTAAGTCATAGACGCTCGATCTTGGCGGCATTAGTCTCAGCGCCTGGCAATTAGTATAAAAGCACTGTTTCCCACTGTTTCTGAGGCTAATTCTTGAACCGTAAGTCTTTGACGCTTGATCTTGGCGGCATTCGTCTCCGCGCCTGGCAATTAGTATAGAAACACTGTTTCCCACTGTTTCTGAGGCTAATTCTTGAACCGTAAGTCTTAGACGCTCGATCTTGGCGGCATTCGTCTCAGCGCCTGGCAATTAGTATAGTAGCACTGTCTTTGACTTCTCTGGATGTTTCCCAGGCGAGCTATTGACAAGTAAATCCTAGACGCTCGATCTTGGTTACTTTCGCTTTCGCGGCTGGCAGCAAAGTTCAGAACCATGTTTCTGTGAATAACTCTTGAACCGTAAGTCACAGAAGCTCGCTCTTGGTTGCATTCGTTTCAGCTCGTGGCAGCCAGTCTAAAAAACACTATCTTGGACTTCTCTGGATGTTTCCCAGGCGAGCTATTGGCAGCATGTTCAAAACCACTGTTTCTGAGGCTAATTCTTGAACCGTAAGTCATAGACGCTCGATCTTGGCGGCATTCGTCTCAGCGCCTGGCAATTAGTATAGAAGCACTGTTTCCCACTTTTTCTGAGGCTAATTATTGAACCGTAAGTCTTAGACGCTTGATCTTGGCGGCATTCGTCTCAGCGCCTGGCAATTAGTATAGAAGCACTGTCTTTGACTTCTCTGGATGTTTCCCAGACGAGCTATTGACAAGTAAATCCTAGACGCTCGATCTTGGTTATTTTCGCTTTCGCGGCTGGCAGCAAAGTTCAGAACCATGTTTCTGTGAATAACTCTTGAACCGTAAGTGACAGACGCTTGCTCTTGGCTGCATTCGTTTCAGCTCGTGGCAGCCAGTCTAAAAAACACTATCTTGGACTTCTCTGGATGTTTCCCAGGCGAGCTATTGGCAGCATGTTTAGAACCACTGTTTCTGAGGCTAATTCTTGAACCGTAAGTCATAGACGCTCGATCTTGGCGGCATTCGTCTCAGCGCCTGGCAATTAGTATAAAAGCACTGTTTCCCACTGTTTCTGAGGCTAATTCTTGAACCGTAAGTCTTTGACGCTTGAACTTGGCGGCATTCGTCTCAGCGCCTGGCAATTAGTATAGAAACACTGTTTCCCACTGTTTCTGAGGCTAATTCTTGAACCGTAAGTCTTAGACGCTTGATCTTGGCGGCATTCGTCACAGCGCCTGGCAATTAGTATAGAAGCACTATCTTTGACTTCTCTGGATGTGTCCCAGGCGAGCTATTGACAAGTAAATCCTAGACGCTCGATCTTGGTTATTTTCGCTTTCGCGGCTGGCAGCAAAGTTCAGAACCATGTTTCTGTGAAT
>NW_027464544.1:0-52500 GCF_050947455.1 Rhinoderma darwinii
TATTACATTATAGAGGAGGTGACATTACATTATAGAGGAGGTGATATTACATTATAGAGGAGGTGATATTACATTATAGAGGAGGTGATATTACATTATAGAGGAGGTGACATTACATTATAGAGGAGGTGATATTACATTATAGAGGAGGTGATATTACATTATAGAGGAGGGGATATTACATTATAGAGGAGGTGATGTTACATTATAGAGGAGGTGATATTACATTATAGAGGAGGTGATATTACATTATAGAGGAGGTGATATTACATTATAGAGGAGGTGATATTACATTATAGAGGAGGGGATATTACATTATAGAGGAGGTGATGTTACATTATAGAGGAGGTGATATTACATTATAGAGGAGGTGATATTACATTATAGAGGAGGTGATATTACATTATAGAGGAGGCGATATTACATTATAGAGGGGGTGATATTACATTATAGAGGGGGTGATATTACATTATAGAGGAGGTGATATTACATTATAGAGGAGGTGATATTACATTATAGAGGGGGTGATATTACATTATAGAGGAGGTGATATTACATTATAGAGGGGGTGATATTACATTATAGAGGAGGTGATATTACATTATAGAGGGGGTGATATTACATTATAGAGGAGGTGATATTACATTATAGAGGAGGTGATGTTACATTATAGAGGAGGTGATGTTACATTATAGAGGAGGTGATGTTACATTATAGAGGAGGTGATATTACATTATAGAGGGGGTGATATTACATTATAGAGAAGGTGATATTACATTATAGAGGAGGTGATGTTACATTATAGAGGGGGTGATATTACATTATAGAGGAGGTGATATTACATTATAGAGGAGGTGATATTACATTATAGAGGGGGTGATATTACATTATAGAGGAGGTGATATTACATTATAGAGGGGGTGATATTACATTATAGAGGAGGTGATATTACATTATAGAGGGGGTGATATTACATTATAGAGGAGGTGATATTACATTATAGAGGAGGTGATGTTACATTATAGAGGAGGTGATGTTACATTATAGAGGAGGTGATATTACATTATAGAGGAGGTGATATTACATTATAGAGGGGGTGATATTACATTATAGAGGAGGAGATATTACATTATAGAGGAGGTGATATTACATTATAGAGGAGGTGATATTACATTATAGAGGAGGTGATATTACATTATAGAGGAGGTGATATTACATTATAGAGGAGGCGATATTACATTATAGAGGAGGCGATATTACATTATAGAGGAGGCGATATTACATTATAGAGGAGGCGATATTACATTATAGAGGAGGTGATATTACATTATAGAGGAGGCGATATTACATTATAGAGGGGGTGATATTACATTATAGAGGAGGCGATATTACATTATAGAGGAGGTGATGTTACATTATAGAGGAGGTGATATTACATTATAGAGGAGGCGATATTACATTATAGAGGAGGTGATATTACATTATAGAGGAGGTGATATTACATTATAGAGGAGGTGATGTTACATTATAGAGGAGGTGATGTTACATTATAGAGGAGGTGATGTTACATTATAGAGGAGGTGATATTACATTATAGAGGAGGTGATATTACATTATAGAGGGGGAGATATTACATTATAGAGGAGGTGATGTTACATTATAGAGGAGGTGATATTACATTATAGAGGGGAGATATTACATTATAGAGGAGGTGATATTACATTATATAGGGGGAGATATTACATTATAGAGGAGGTGATATTACATTATAGAGGAGGAGATATTACATTATAGAGGAGGTGATATTACATTATAGAGGAGGTGATATTACATTATAGAGGGGGTGATATTACATTATAGAGGAGGTGATATTACATTATAGAGGAGGTGATATTACATTATACAGGAGGTGATATTACATTATAGAGGAGGAGATATTACATTATAGAGGAGGTGATGTTACATTATAGAGGAGGAGATATTACATTATAGAGGAGGTGATGTTACATTATAGAGGAGGTGATATTACATTATAGAGGAGGCGATATTACATTATAGAGGAGGTGATATTACATTATAGAGGAGGTGATATTACATTATAGAGGAGGTGATATACATTATAGAGGAGGAGATGTTACATTATAGAGGAGGTGATATTACATTATAGAGGGGGAGATATTACATTATAGAGGAGGTGATATTACATTATAGAGGAGGAGATATTACATTATAGAGGAGGTGATATTACATTATATAGGGGGAGATATTACATTATAGAGGAGGTGATATTACATTATAGAGGAGGAGATATTACATTATAGAGGGGGTGATATTACATTATAGAGGAGGTGATATTACATTATAGAGGGGGTGATATTACATTATAGAGGAGGTGATATTACATTATAGAGGAGGTGATATTACATTATAGAGGAGGTGATATTACATTATAGAGGAGGTGATATTACATTATAGAGGAGGTGATATTACATTATAGAGGAGGTGATGTTACATTATAGAGGAGGTGATATTACATTATAGAGGAGGTGATATTACATTATAGAGGAGGTGATGTTACATTATAGAGGAGGTGATATTACATTATAGAGGAGGTGATATTACATTATAGAGGGGGTGATATTACATTATAGAGGAGGTGATATTACATTATAGAGGAGGTGATGTTACATTATAGAGGAGGTGAAGTTACATTATAGAGGAGGTGATGTTACATTATAGAGGAGGTGATATTACATTATAGAGGAGGTGATATTACATTATAGAGGGGGTGATGTTACATTATAGAGGAGGTGATGTTACATTATAGAGGAGGTGATATTACATTATAGAGGAGGTGATATTACATTATAGAGGAGGTGATATTACATTATAGAGGGGGGATATTACATTATAGAGGAGGAGATATTACATTATAGAGGAGGTGATATTACATTATAGAGGGGGTGATATTACATTATAGAGGGGGTGATATTACATTATAGAGGAGGTGATATTACATTATAGAGGGGGGGATATTACATTATAGAGGAGGTGATGTTACATTATAGAGGAGGTGATGTTACATTATAGAGGAGGTGATGTTACATTATAGAGGAGGTGATATTACATTATAGAGGGGGTGATATTACATTATAGAGGAGGTGATATTACATTATAGAGGGGGTGATATTACATTATAGAGGTGGTGATATTACATTATAGAGGTGGTGATATTACATTATAGAGGGGGTGATATTACATTATAGAGGGGGTGATATTACATTATAGAGGAGGTGATATTACATTATAGAGGAGGTGATATTACATTATAGAGGGGGTGATATTACATTATAGAGTGGGTGATGTTACATTATAGAGGGTGATATTACATTATAGAGGAGGTGATATTACATTATAGAGGAGGCGATATTACATTATAGAGGAGGCGATATTACATTATAGAGGAGGTGATATTACATTATAGAGGGGGTGATATTACATTATAGAGGAGGTGATATTACATTATAGAGGAGGTGATATTACATTATAGAGGAGGTGATATTACATTATAGAGGGGGTGATATTACATTATAGAGGAGGTGATATTACATTATAGAGGAGGGATATTACATTGTAGAGGAGGTGATATTACATTATAGAGGAGGTGATATTACATTATAGAGGGGGTGATATTACATTATAGAGGAGGTGATATTACATTATAGAGGGGGTGATATTACATTATAGAGGAGGTGATATTACATTGTAGAGGAGGGATATTACATTGTAGAGGAGGTGATATTACATTATAGAGGAGGTGATATTACATTATAGAGGAGGTGATATTACATTATAGAGGAGGTGATATTACATTATAGAGGAGGTGATGTTACATTATAGAGGGGGTGATATTACATTATAGAGGAGGTGATATTACATTATAGAGGAGGTGATATTACATTATAGAGGAGGTGATATTACATTATAGAGGGGGTGATATTACATTGTAGAGGAGGGATATTACATTGTAGAGGAGGTGATATTACATTATAGAGGAGGTGATATTACATTATAGAGGGGGTGATGTTACATTATAGAGGGGGTGATATTACATTATAGAGGAGGTGATATTACATTATAGAGGAGGTGATATTACATTATAGAGGAGGGATATTACATTGTAGAGGAGGTGATATTACATTATAGAGGAGGTGATATTACATTATAGAGGAGGTGATATTACATTATAGAGGGGGTGATATTACATTATAGAGGAGGTGATATTACATTGTAGAGGAGGGATATTACATTGTAGAGGAGGTGATATTACATTATAGAGGAGGTGATATTACATTATAGAGGGGGTGATGTTACATTATAGAGGGGGTGATATTACATTATAGAGGAGGTGATATTACATTATAGAGGAGGTGATATTACATTATAGAGGAGGGATATTACATTGTAGAGGAGGTGATATTACATTATAGAGGAGGTGATATTACATTATAGAGGAGGTGATATTACATTATAGAGGGGTGATATTACATTATAGAGGAGGTGATATTACATTATAGAGGAGGCGATATTACATTATAGAGGGGGTGATATTACATTATAGAGGAGGTGATATTACATTATAGAGGTGGTGATATTACATTATAGAGGGGGTGATATTACATTATAGAGGAGGTGATATTACATTATAGAGGGGGTGATATTACATTATAGAGGAGGTGATATTACATTATAGAGGGGGTGATATACATTATAGAGGAGGTGATATTACATTATAGAGGGGGTGATATTACATTATAGAGGGGGTGATATTACATTATAGAGGGGGTGATATTACATTATAGAGAAGGGGATATTACATTATAGAGGGGGTGATGTTACATTATAGAGGGGGTGATATTACATTATAGAGGGGGTGATATTACATTATAGAGGAGGTGATATTACATATAGAGGGTGATATTACATTATAGAGGGGGTGATATTACATTATAGAGGAGGTGATATTACATTATAGAGGAGGTGATATTACATTATAGAGGAGGTGATATTACATATAGAGGGGGTGATATTACATTATACAGGAGGTGATATTACATTATAGAGGGGGTGATATTACATTATAGAGGAGGTGATATTACATTATAGAGGAGGTGATATTACATTATAGAGGAGGTGATATTACATTATAGAGGAGGTGATATTACATTATAGAGGGGGTGATATTATAGAGGAGGTGATATTACATTATAGAGGAGGTGATATTATAGAGGAGGTGATATTACATTATAGAGGGGGTGATATTACATTATAGAGGAGGTGATATTATAGAGGAGGTGATATTACATTATAGAGGGGGTGATATTACATTATAGAGGAGGTGATATTATAGAGGGGGTGATATTACATTATAGAGGAGGTGATATTATAGAGGAGGTGATATTACATTATAGAGGAGGTGATATTACATTATAGAGGGGGTGATATTACATTATAGAGGAGGTGATATTACATTATAGAGGGGGGGGTGATATTACATTATAGAGGAGGTGATATTACATTATAGAGGAGGTGATATTACATTATAGAGGAGGTGATATTACATTATAGAGGGGGTGATATACATTATAGAGGAGGTGATATTACATTATAGAGAAGGTGATATTACATTATAGAGGAGGTGATATTACATTATAGAGGAGGTGATATTACATTATAGAGGAGGTGATGTTACATTATAGAGGAGGAGGTGATATTACATTATAGAGAAGGGGATATTACATTATAGAGGAGGTGATATTACATTATAGAGGAGGGGGTGATATTACATTATAGAGGAGGGGGTGATATTACATTATAGAGGAGGTGATATTACATTATAGAGGAGGGGGTGATATTACATTATAGAGGAGGCGATATTACATTATAGAGGGGGTGATATTACATTATAGAGGAGGTGATATTACATTATAGAGAAGGGGATATTACATTATAGAGGAGGTGATGTTACATTATAGAGGAGGTGATATTACATTATAGAGGAGGTGATATTACATTATAGAGGAGGTGATATTACATTATAGAGGTGGTGATATTACATTATAGAGGGGGTGATATTACATATAGAGGGGGTGATATTACATTATAGAGAAGGGGATATTACATTATAGAGGGGGTGATGTTACATTATAGAGGGTGATATTACATTATAGAGGAGGTGATATTACATTATAGAGGTGGTGATATTACATTATAGAGGGGGTGATATTACATTATAGAGGGGGTGATATTACATTATAGAGAAGGGGATATTACATTATAGAGGGGGTGATGTTACATTATAGAGGAGGTGATATTACATTATAGAGGAGGTGATATTACATTATAGAGGAGGTGATATTACATTATAGAGGAGGAGATGTTACATTATAGAGGAGGTGATATTACATTATAGAGGGGGTGATATTACATTATAGAGGAGGTGATGTTACATTATAGAGGGTGATATTACATTATAGAGGGGGTGATATTACATTATAGAGGAGGTGATATTACATTATAGAGGGGGTGATATTAAATTATAGAGGAGGTGATATTACATTATAGAGGGGGTGATATTACATTATAGAGGGGTGATATTACATTATAGAGGGGGTGATATTACATTATAGAGGGGGTGATATTACATTATAGAGGAGGTGATATTACATTATAGAGGAGGTGATGTTACATTATAGAGGGGGTGATGTTACATTATAGAGGGGGTGATGTTACATTATAGAGGAGGTGATATTACATTATAGAGGAGGTGATATTACATTATAGAGAAGGGGATATTACATTATAGAGGAGGTGATATTACATTATAGAGAAGGTGATATTACATTATAGAGGAGGAGATGTTACATTATAGAGGGGTGATATACATTATAGAGGAGGTGATATTACATTATAGAGGAGGTGATATTACATTATAGAGGAGGTGATATTACATTATAGAGGAGGTGATATTACATTATAGAGGAGGTGATATTACATTATAGAGGGGGTGATATTACATTATAGAGAAGGGGATATTACATTATAGAGGAGGTGATATTACATTATAGAGGAGGTGATATTACATTATAGAGGAGGTGATGTTACATTATAGAGGAGGTGATATTACATTATAGAGGAGGTGATATTACATTATAGAGGAGGTGATATTACATTATAGAGGAGGTGATATTACATTATAGAGGGGGTGATATTACATTATAGAGGAGGTGATATTACATTATAGAGGGGGTGATATTACATTATAGAGGAGGTGATATTACATTATAGAGGGGGTGATATTACATTATAGAGGAGGTGATATTACATTATAGAGGGGGTGATATTACATTATAGAGGAGGTGATATTACATTATAGAGGAGGTGATATTACATTATAGAGGGGGTGATATTACATTATAGAGAAGGTGATATTACATTATAGAGGAGGTGATATTACATTATAGAGAAGGGGATATTACATTATAGAGGAGGTGATATTACATTATAGAGGAGGTGATATTACATTATAGAGGAGGGTGTGATATTACATTATAGAGGAGGCGATATTACATTATAGAGGAGGTGATATTACATTATAGAGGAGGTGATATTACATTATAGAGGGGGTGATATTACATTATAGAGAAGGTGATATTACATTATAGAGGAGGTGATATTACATTATAGAGGAGGTGATGTTACATTATAGAGGAGGTGATATTACATTATAGAGGGGGTGATATTACATTATAGAGGAGGTGATATTACATTATAGAGGGGGTGATATTACATTATAGAGGAGGTGATATTACAATATAGAGGAGGGGATATTACATTATAGAGGAGGTGATGTTACATTATAGAGGGGGTGATATTACATTATAGAGGAGGGGATATTACATTATAGAGGAGGTGATATTACATTATAGAGGAGGTGATATTATAGAGGAGGTGATATTACATTATAGAGGAGGTGATATTATAGAGGAGGTGATATTACATTATAGAGGGGTGATATTACATTATAGAGGAGGTGATATTACATTATAGAGGAGGGGATATTACATTATAGAGGAGGTGATGTTACATTATAGAGGGGGTGATATTACATTATAGAGGAGGGGATATTACATTATAGAGAGGTGATATTACATTATAGAGAAGGTGATATTACATTATAGAGGAGGTGATATTACATTATAGAGGAGGTGATATTATAGAGGAGGTGATATTACATTATAGAGGAGGTGATATTATAGAGGAGGTGATATTACATTATAGAGGAGGTGATATTATAGAGGAGGTGATATTACATTATAGAGGAGGTGATGTTACATTATAGAGGAGGTGATATTACATTATAGAGGGGGTGATATTACATTATAGAGGAGGTGATATTATAGAGGAGGTGATATTACATTATAGAGGAGGTGATATTACATTATAGAGGAGGTGATATTACATTATAGAGGGGGTGATATTACATTATAGAGGGGTGATATTACATTATAGAGGAGGTGATATTACATTATAGAGGGGGGGGGTGATATTACATTATAGAGGAGGTGATATTACATTATAGAGGAGGTGATATTACATTATAGAGGAGGTGATATTACATGTATAGAGGGGTGATATTACATTATAGAGGAGGTGATATTACATTATAGAGGAGGTGATATTACATTATAGAGGGGGTGATATTACATTATAGAGGAGGTGATATTACATTATAGAGGGGGTGATATTACATTATAGAGGAGGTGATATTACATTATAGAGGAGGTGATATTACATTATAGAGGAGGTGATGTTACATTATAGAGGAGGGGGTGATGTTACCTTATAGAGAAGGGGATATTACATTATAGAGGAGGTGATGTTACATTATAGAGGAGGGGGTGATATTACATTATAGAGGAGGTGATATTACATTATAGAGGAGGGGGTGATATTACATTATAGAGGAGGCGATATTACATTATAGAGGGGGTGATATTACATTATAGAGGAGGTGATATTACATTATAGAGAAGGGGATATTACATTATAGAGGAGGTGATGTTACATTATAGAGGAGGTGATATTACATTATAGAGGAGGTGATATTACATTATAGAGGGGGTGATATTACATTATAGAGGAGGTGATATTACATTATAGAGGAGGTGATATTACATTATAGAGGAGGTGATATTACATTATAGAGGGGGTGATATTACATTATAGAGGAGGTGATATTACATTATAGAGGAGGTGATATTACATTATAGAGGTGGTGATATTACATTATAGAGGGGGTGATATTACATTATAGAGGGGGTGATATTACATTATAGAGAAGGGGATATTACATTATAGAGGGGGTGATGTTACATTATAGAGGGTGATATTACATTATAGAGGAGGTGATATTACATTATAGAGGGGGTGATATTACATTATAGAGGAGGAGATATTACATTATAGAGGGGGTGATATTACATTATAGAGGGGGTGATATTACATTATAGAGGAGGTGATATAACATTATAGAGGAGGTGATATTACATTATAGAGGGGTGATATTACATTATAGAGGAGGTGATATTACATTATAGAGGAGGTGATATTACATTATAGAGGAGGTGATGTTACATTATAGAGGGGTGATATTACATTATAGAGGGGGTGATATTACATTATAGAGGAGGTGATATTACATTATAGAGGGGGTGATATTACATTATAGAGGAGGTGATATTACACTTATACAGAGGTGATATTACATTATAGAGGAGGTGATATTACATTATAGAGGAGGTGATATTACATTATAGAGGAGGTGATATTACATTATAGAGGGGGTGATATTACATTATAGAGGGGGTGATATTACATTATAGAGGAGGTGATATTACATTATAGAGAAGGTGATATTACATTATAGAGGAGGTGATATTACATTATAGAGAAGGGGATATTACATTATAGAGGAGGTGATATTACATTATAGAGGAGGTGATATTACATTATAGAGGAGGGGATATTACATTATAGAGGAGGTTATGTTACATTATAGAGGGGGTGATATTACATTATAGAGAGGGGATATTACATTATAGAGGAGGTGATATTACATTATAGAGGAGGTGATATTACATTATAGAGGAGGTGATGTTACATTATAGAGGAGGTGATATTACATTATAGAGGAGGTGATATTACATTATAGAGGGGGGGGTGATATTACATTATAGAGGAGGTGATATTACATTATAGAGGAGGTGATATTACATTATAGAGGAGGTGATATTACATTATAGAGGGGGTGATATTACATTATAGAGGAGGTGATATTACATTATAGAGGGGGTGATATTACATTATAGAGGAGGTGATATTACATTATAGAGAAGGTGATATTACATTATAGAGGAGGTGATATTACATTATAGAGAAGGGGATATTACATTATAGAGGGGGTGATATTACATTATAGAGGGGGTGATATTACATTATAGAGGAGGGGGTGATATTACATTATAGAGGAGGCGATATTACATTATAGAGGGGGTGATATTACATTATAGAGAAGGTGATATTACATTATAGAGGAGGTGATATTACATTATAGAGAAGGGGATATTACATTATAGAGGAGGTGATGTTACATTATAGAGGAGGTGATATTACATTATAGAGGAGGTGATATTACATTATAGAGAAGGGGATATTACATTATAGAGGGGGTGATGTTACATTATAGAGGGTGATATTACATTATAGAGGAGGTGATATTACATTATAGAGGTGGTGATATTACATTATAGAGGGGTGATATTACATTATAGAGAAGGGGATATTACATTATAGAGGGGGTGATGTTACATTATAGAGGGTGATATTACATTATAGAGGGGGTGATATTACATTATAGAGGAGGCGATATTACATTATAGAGAGGCGATATTACATTATAGAGGGGGTGATATTACATTATAGAGGAGGTGATATTACATTATAGAGGTGGTGATATTACATTATAGAGGGGGTGATATTACATTATAGAGAAGGGGATATTACATTATAGAGGGGGTGATGTTACATTATAGAGGGTGATATTACATTATAGAGGGGGTGATATTACATTATAGAGGAGGCGATATTACATTATAGAGGGGGTGATATTACATTATAGAGGAGGAGATATTACATTATAGAGGGGGTGATATTACATTATAGAGGGGGTGATATTACATTATAGAGGAGGTGATATTACATTATAGAGGAGGCGATATTACATTATAGAGGAGGTGATATTACATTATAGAGGGGGTGATATTACATTATAGAGGAGGTGATATTACATTATAGAGGAGGTGATATTACATTATAGAGGAGGAGATGTTACATTATAGAGGAGGTGATATTACATTATAGAGGGGGTGATGTTACATTATAGAGGAGGTGATATTACATTATAGAGGAGGTGATATTACATTATAGAGGGGGTGATATTACATTATAGAGGAGGTGATATTACATTATAGAGGGGGTGATGTTACATTATAGAGGAGGTGATATTACATTATAGAGGGGGGTGATATTACATTATAGAAGAGGTGATATTACATTATAGAGGGGGTGATGTTACATTATAGAGGGGTGATATTACATTATAGAGGGGGTGATATTACATTATAGAGGAGGTGATATTACATTATAGAGGAGGTGATATATAGAGGAGGTGATATTACATTATAGAGGAGGTGATATTACATTATAGAGGAGGTGATATTATAGAGGAGGTGATATTACATTATAGAGGAGGTGATATTACATTATAGAGGAGGTGATATTACATTATAGAGGAGGTGATATTACATTATAGAGGAGGTGATATTACATTATAGAGGAGGTGATATTACATTATAGAGGAGGTGATATTACATTATAGAGGGGGTGATATTACATTATAGAGGAGGTGATATTACATTATAGAGGAGGTGATATTACATTATAGAGGAGGTGATATTACATTATAGAGGAGGTGATATTACATTATAGAGGAGGTGATATTACATTATAGAGGGGGTGATATTACATTATAGAGGAGGTGATATTACATTATAGAGGAGGTGATATTATAGAGGAGGTGATGTTACATTATAGAGGAGGAGATATTACATTATAGAGGGGGTGATATTACATTATAGAGGAGGTGATATTACATTATAGAGGGGGTGATATTACATTATAGAGGAGGTGATATTATAGAGGAGGTGATGTTACATTATAGAGGAGGTGATATTATAGAGGAGGTGATATTACATTATAGAGGAGGTGATATTACATTATAGAGGAGGTGATGTTACATTATAGAGGAGGTGATATTACATTATAGAGGAGGTGATATTACATTATAGAGGAGGTGATATTACATTATAGAGGGGGTGATGTTACATTATAGAGGAGGTGATATTATAGAGGAGGTGATATTACATTATAGAGGAGGGGATATTACATTATAGAGGAGGTGATGTTACATTATAGAGGAGGTGATATTACATTATAGAGGGGGTGATATTACATTATAGAGGAGGTGATATTACATTATAGAGGGGGTGATATTACATTATAGAGGAGGCGATATTACATTATAGAGGAGGTGATATTACATTATAGAGGAGGTGATATTACATTATAGAGGAGGCGATATTACATTATAGAGGAGGGGATATTACATTATAGAGGGGGTGATATTACATTATAGAGGAGGTGATATTACATTATAGAGGGGGTGATATTACATTATAGAGGAGGCGATATTACATTATAGAGGAGGGGATATTACATTATAGAGGGGGTGATATTACATTATAGAGGAGGTGATATTACATTATAGAGGGGGTGATATTACATTATAGAGGAGGTGATATTACATTATAGAGGAGGTGATGTTACATTATAGAGGGGGTGATATTACATTATAGAGGAGGTGATATTACATTATAGAGGAGGTGATATTACATTATAGAGGAGGTGATATTACATTATAGAGGAGGTGATATTACATTATAGAGGAGGTGATATTACATTATAGAGGAGGTGATATTACATTATAGAGGAGGTGATATTATAGAGGAGGTGATATTACATTATAGAGGAGGTGATATACATTATAGAGGAGGTGATATTACATTATAGAGGGGGTGATATTACATTATAGAGGGGGTGATATTACATTATAGAGGGGGTGATATTACATTATAGAGGGGGTGATGTTACATTATAGAGGAGGAGATATTACATTATAGAGGAGGTGATATTACATTATAGAGGAGGTGATATTACATTATAGAGGAGGTGATATTACATTATAGAGGAGGTGATATTATAGAGGAGGTGATGTTACATTATAGAGGAGGTGATATTACATTATAGAGGGGTGATATTACATTATAGAGGAGGGTGTGATATTACATTATAGAGGGGGTGATATTACATTATAGAGGAGGAGATATTACATGATAGAGGAGGTGATATTACATTATAGAGGAGGTGATATTACATTATAGAGGAGGTGATATTACATTATAGAGGGGGCGATATTACATTATAGAGGAGGGGATATTACATTATAGAGGGGGTGATATTACATTATAGAGGGGGTGATATTACATTATAGAGGGGGCGATATTACATTATAGAGGAGGTGATATTACATTATAGAGGGGGGTGATATTACATTATAGAGGGGGTGATATTACATTATAGAGGAGGTGATATTACATTATAGAGGAGGTGATGTTAAATTATAGAGGAGGTGATATTACATTATAGAGGGGGTGATATTACATTACAGAGGGGGTGATATTACATTATAGAGGAGGTGATATTACATTATAGAGGAGGTGATGTTACATTATAGAGGGGTGATATTACATTATAGAGGAGGTGATATTACATTATAGAGGAGGTGATGTTACATTATAGAGGAGGTGATATTACATTATAGAGGGGGTGATATTACATTATAGAGGGGGTGATATTACATTATAGAGGAGGTGATATTACATTATAGAGGAGGTGATGTTACATTATAGAGGGGGTGATATTACATTATAGAGGAGGTGATATTACATTATAGAGGAGGTGATATTACATTATAGAGGAGGCGATATTACATTATAGAGGAGGTGATATTACATTATAGAGAAGGGGATATTACATTATAGAGGGGGTGATATTACATTATAGAGGGGGTGATATTACATTATAGAGGAGGTGATATTACATTATAGAGGAGGTGATATTACATTATAGAGAAGGGGATATTACATTATAGAGGGGGTGATATTACATTATAGAGGGGGTGATATTACATTATAGAGGAGGGGGTGATATTACATTATAGAGGAGGCGATATTACATTATAGAGGGGGTGATATTACATTATAGAGAAGGTGATATTACATTATAGAGGAGGTGATATTACATTATAGAGAAGGGGATATTACATTATAGAGGAGGTGATGTTACATTATAGAGGAGGTGATATTACATTATAGAGGAGGTGATATTACATTATAGAGAAGGGGATATTACATTATAGAGGGGGTGATGTTACATTATAGAGGGTGATATTACATTATAGAGGAGGTGATATTACATTATAGAGGTGGTGATATTACATTATAGAGGGGGTGATATTACATTATAGAGGGGGTGATATTACATTATAGAGAAGGGGATATTACATTATAGAGGGGGTGATGTTACATTATAGAGGGTGATATTACATTATAGAGGGGGTGATATTACATTATAGAGGAGGCGATATTACATTATAGAGGGGGTGATATTACATTATAGAGGAGGAGATATTACATTATAGAGGGGGTGATATTACATTATAGAGGGGGTGATATTACATTATAGAGGAGGTGATATTACATTATAGAGGAGGCGATATTACATTATAGAGGAGGTGATATTACATTATAGAGGGGGTGATATTACATTATAGAGGAGGTGATATTACATTATAGAGGAGGTGATATTACATTATAGAGGAGGTGATGTTACATTATAGAGAGGAGATGTTACATTATAGAGGAGGTGATATTACATTATAGAGGGGGTGATGTTACATTATAGAGGAGGTGATATTACATTATAGAGGAGGTGATATTACATTATAGAGGGGGTGATATTACATTATAGAGGAGGTGATATTACATTATAGAGGGGGTGATGTTACATTATAGAGGAGGTGATATTACATTATAGAGGGGGGTGATATTACATTATAGAAGAGGTGATATTACATTATAGAGGGGGTGATGTTACATTATAGAGGGGTGATATTACATTATAGAGGGGGTGATATTACATTATAGAGGAGGTGATATTACATTATAGAGGAGGTGATATTATAGAGGAGGTGATATTACATTATAGAGGAGGTGATATTACATTATAGAGGAGGTGATATTACATTATAGAGGAGGTGATATTACATTATAGAGGAGGTGATATTACATTATAGAGGGGGTGATATTACATTATAGAGGGGGTGATATTACATTATAGAGGGGGTGATATTACATTATAGAGGGGGTGATATTACATTATAGAGGAGGTGATATTACATTATAGAGGAGGTGATATTACACTTATACAGAGGTGATATTACATTATAGAGGAGGTGATATTACATTATAGAGGAGGTGATATTACATTATAGAGGGGGTGATATTACATTATAGAGGAGGTGATATTACATTATAGAGGAGGTGATATTACATTATAGAGGAGGTGATATTACATTATAGAGGAGGGGGTGATATTACATTATAGAGGAGGGGGTGATATTACATTATAGAGGAGGCGATATTACATTATAGAGGGGGTGATATTACATTATAGAGAAGGTGATATTACATTATAGAGGAGGTGATGTTACATTATAGAGGGGGTGATATTACATTATAGAGGAGGTGATATTACATTATAGAGGAGGTGATATTACATTATAGAGGAGGTGATATTACATTATAGAGGGGGTGATATTACATTATAGAGGAGGTGATATTACATTATAGAGGAGGGGATATTACATTATAGAGGAGGTGATGTTACATTATAGAGGGGGTGATATTACATTATAGAGGAGGGGATATTACATTATAGAGGAGGTGATATTACATTATAGAGAAGGTGATATTACATTATAGAGGAGGTGATATTACATTATAGAGGAGGTGATATTATAGAGGAGGTGATATTACATTATAGAGGAGGTGATATTACATTATAGAGGAGGTGATATTACATTATAGAGGAGGTGATATTACATTATAGAGGAGGTGATATTACATTATAGAGGAGGTGATATTACATTATAGAGGAGGTGATATTACATTATAGAGGAGGTGATATTACATTATAGAGGGGGTGATATTACATTATAGAGGAGGTGATATTACATTATAGAGGAGGTGATATTACATTATAGAGGAGGTGATATTACATTATAGAGGAGGTGATATTACATTATAGAGGAGGTGATATTACATTATAGAGGGGGTGATATTACATTATAGAGGAGGTGATATTACATTATAGAGGAGGAGATATTACATTATAGAGGAGGTGATATTACATTATAGAGGAGGTGATATTACATTATAGAGGAGGTGATATTACATTATAGAGGAGGTGATATTATAGAGGAGGTGATGTTACATTATAGAGGAGGTGATGTTACATTATAGAGGGGGTGATATTACATTATAGAGGAGGGTGTGATATTACATTATAGAGGGGGTGATATTACATTATAGAGGAGGAGATATTACATGATAGAGGAGGTGATATTACATTATAGAGGAGGTGATATTACATTATAGAGGAGGTGATATTACATTATAGAGGGGGCGATATTACATTATAGAGGAGGGGATATTACATTATAGAGGGGGTGATATTACATTATAGGAGGGGGTGATATTACATTATAGAGGGGGCGATATTACATTATAGAGGAGGTGATATTACATTATAGAGGGGGTGATATTACATTATAGAGGGGGTGATATTACATTATAGATGGGGTGATATTACATTATAGAGGAGGTGATATTACATTATAGAGGAGGTGATGTTAAATTATAGAGGAGGTGATATTACATTATAGAGGGGGTGATATTACATTACAGAGGGGGTGATATTACATTATAGAGGAGGTGATATTACATTATAGAGGAGGTGATGTTACATTATAGAGGGGGTGATATTACATTATAGAGGGGGTGATATTACATTATAGAGGAGGTGATATTACATTATAGAGGAGGTGATGTTACATTATAGAGGAGGTGATATTACATTATAGAGGGGGTGATATTACATTATAGAGGAGGTGATATTACATTATAGAGGAGGTGATGTTACATTATAGAGGGGGTGATATTACATTATAGAGGAGGTGATATTACATTATAGAGGAGGTGATATTACATTATAGAGGGGGTGATATTACATTATAGAGGAGGTGATATTACATTATAGAGGAGGTGATGTTACATTATAGAGGAGGTGATATTACATTATAGAGGAGGTGATATTACATTATAGAGGAGGTGATATTACATTATAGAGGAGGTGATGTTACATTATAGAGGAGGTGATATTACATTATAGAGGGGGTGATATTACATTATAGAGGAGGTGATATTACATTATAGAGGAGGTGATATTACATTATAGAGGAGGTGATGTTACATTATAGAGGGGTGATATTACATTATAGAGGGGGTGATATTACATTATAGAGGAGGTGATATTACATTATAGAGGAGGTGATATTACATTATAGAGGAGGTGATATTACATTATAGAGGAGGTGATATTACATTATAGAGGGGGTGATATTACATTATAGAGAAGGTGATATTACATTATAGAGGAGGTGATGTTACATTATAGAGGGGGTGATATTACATTATAGAGGAGGTGATATTACATTATAGAGGAGGTGATATTACATTATAGAGGAGGTGATATTACATTATAGAGGGGGTGATATTACATTATAGAGGAGGTGATATTACATTATAGAGGGGGTGATATTACATTATAGAGGAGGTGATATTACATTATAGAGGAGGGATATTACATTATAGAGGAGGTGATATTACATTATAGAGGGGGGGGTGATATTACATTATAGAGGAGGTGATATTACATTATAGAGGAGGTGATATTACATTATAGAGGGGGTGATATTACATTATAGAGGAGGTGATATTACATTATAGAGGGGGTGATATTACATTATAGAGGAGGTGATATTACATTATAGAGGGGGTGATATTACATTATAGAGGAGGTGATATTACATTATAGAGGAGGGGATATTACATTATAGAGGAGGTGATATTACATTATAGAGGGGGGGGTGATATTACATTATAGAGGAGGTGATATTACATTATAGAGGAGGTGATATTACATTATAGAGGGGGTGATATTACATTATAGAGGAGGTGATATTACATTATAGAGGAGGTGATATTACATTATAGAGGAGGTGATATTACATTATAGAGAAGGGGATATTACATTATAGAGGGGGTGATATTACATTATAGAGGAGGGGGTGATATTACATTATAGAGGAGGGGGTGATATTACATTATAGAGGAGGCGATATTACATTATAGAGGGGGTGATATTACATTATAGAGGAGGTGATATTACATTATAGAGGAGGTGATATTACATTATAGAGGTGGTGATATTACATTATAGAGGGGTGATATTACATTATAGAGAAGGGGATATTACATTATAGAGGGGGTGATGTTACATTATAGAGGGTGATATTACATTATAGAGGAGGTGATATTACATTATAGAGGTGGTGATATTACATTATAGAGGGGTGATATTACATTATAGAGGGGGTGATATTACATTATAGAGAAGGGGATATTACATTATAGAGGGGGTGATGTTACATTATAGAGGGGTGATATTACATTATAGAGGGGGTGATATTACATTATAGAGGAGGCGATATTACATTATAGAGGGGGCGATATTACATTATAGAGGAGGAGATATTACATTATAGAGGGGGTGATATTACATTATAGAGGGGGTGATATTACATTATAGAGGAGGTGATATTACATTATAGAGGAGGCGATATTACATTATAGAGGAGGTGATATTACATTATAGAGGGGGTGATATTACATTATAGAGGAGGTGATATTACATTATAGAGGAGGTGATATTACATTATAGAGGAGGTGATATTACATTATAGAGGAGGAGATGTTACATTATAGAGGAGGTGATATTACATTATAGAGGGGGTGATGTTACATTATAGAGGAGGTGATGTTACATTATAGAGGAGGTGATATTACATTATAGAGGGGTGATGTTACATTATAGAGGAGGTGATATTACATTATAGAGGGGGTGATATTACATTATAGAAGAGGTGATATTACATTATAGAGGGGGTGATGTACATTATAGAGGGGTGATATTACATTATAGAGGGGTGATATTACATTATAGAGGGGGTGATATTACATTATAGAGGAGGTGATATTACATTATAGAGGGGGTGATATTACATTATAGAGGAGGTGATATTACATTATAGAGGAGGTGATATTACATTATAGAGGAGGTGATATTACATTATAGAGGGGGTGATGTTACATTATAGAGGGGGTGATATTACATTATAGAGAAGGTGATATTACATTATAGAGGAGGTGATGTTACATTATAGAGGGGGTGATATTACATTATAGAGGAGGTGATATTACATTATAGAGGAGGTGATATTACATTATAGAGGAGGTGATATTACATTATAGAGGGGGTGATATTACATTATAGAGGAGGTGATATTACATTATAGAGGGGGTGATATTACATTATAGAGGAGGGGATGTTACATTATAGAGGAGGTGATGTTACATTATAGAGGGGGTGATATTACATTATAGAGGAGGGGATGTTACATTATAGAGGAGGTGATGTTACATTATAGAGGGGGTGATATTACATTATAGAGGAGGGGATATTACATTATAGAGGAGGTGATATTACATTATAGAGGGGGGGTGATATTACATTATAGAGGAGGTGATATTACATTATAGAGGAGGTGATATTACATTATAGAGGAGGTGATATTACATTATAGAGGGGGTGATATTACATTATAGAGGAGGTGATATTACATTATAGAGGAGGTGATATTACATTATAGAGAAGGTGATATTACATTATAGAGGAGGTGATATTACATTATAGAGAAGGGGATATTACATTATAGAGGGGGTGATATTACATTATAGAGGAGGGGGTGATATTACATTATAGAGGAGGGGGTGATATTACATTATAGAGGAGGCGATATTACATTATAGAGGAGGTGATATTACATTATAGAGAAGGGGATATTACATTATAGAGGAGGTGATATTACATTATAGAGGAGGTGATATTACATTATAGAGGTGGTGATATTACATTATAGAGGGGGTGATATTACATTATAGAGGGGGTGATATTACATTATAGAGAAGGGGATATTACATTATAGAGGGGGTGATATTACATTATAGAGGGGGTGATATTACATTATAGAGGAGGTGATATTACATTATAGAGAGGAGGCGATATTACATTATAGAGGAGGCGATATTACATTATAGAGGGGGTGATATTACATTATAGAGGAGGTGATATTACATTATAGAGGAGGAGATGTTACATTATAGAGGAGGTGATATTACATTATAGAGGGGGTGATGTTACATTATAGAGGAGGTGATATTACATTATAGAGGAGGTGATATTACATTATAGAGGGGGTGATATTACATTATAGAGGAGGTGATATTACATTATAGAGGGGGTGATATTACATTATAGAGGGGGTGATGTTACATTATAGAGGGGTGATATTACATTATAGAGGGGGTGATATTACATTATAGAGGAGGAGATGTTACATTATAGAGGAGGTGATATTACATTATAGAGGAGGTGATATTACATTATAGAGGAGGTGATATTACATTATAGAGGAGGAGATATTACATTATAGAGGAGGTGATATTACATTATAGAGGAGGTGATGTTACATTATAGAGGAGGTGATATTACATTATAGAGGGGGTGATATTACATTATAGAGGAGGTGATATTACATTATAGAGGGGGTGATATTACATTATAGAGGGGGTGATATTACATTATAGAGGAGGTGATATTACATTATAGAGGAGGTGATATTACATTATAGAGGAGGGGATATTACATTATAGAGGAGGAGATATTACATTATAGAGGAGGTGATATTACATTATAGAGGGGGTGATATAGAGGGGGTGATATTACATTATAGAGGAGGTGATATTACATTATAGAGGAGGTGATATGACATTATAGAGGAGGTGATATTACATTATAGAGGGGGTGATATTACATTATAGAGGAGGTGATATTACATTATAGAGGGGGTGATATTACATTATAGAGGGGGAGATATTACATTATAGAGGAGGTGATATTACATTATAGAGGAGGTGATATTACATTATAGAGAAGGGGATGTTACATTATAGAGGAGGTGATGTTACATTATAGAGGGGGTGATATTACATTATAGAGGAGGTGATATTACATTATAGAGGAGGTGATATTACATTATAGAGGAGGTGATATTACATTATAGAGGGGGTGATATTACATTATAGAGGAGGTGATATTACATTATAGAGGAGGTGATATTACATTATAGAGGAGGTGATATTATAGAGGAGGTGATATTACATTATAGAGGAGGTGATATTACATTATAGAGGGGGATATTACCTTATAGAGGGGGTGATATTACATTATAGAGGAGGTGATATTACATTATAGAGGAGGTGATATTACATTATAGAGGGGGTGATATTACATTATAGAGGGGGTGATATTACATTATAGAGGAGGTGATATTACATTATAGAGGGGGTGATATTACATTATAGAGGAGGTGATATTACATTATAGAGGAGGTGATATTACATTATAGAGGAGGTGATATTACATTATAGAGGAGGTGATGTTACATTATAGAGGGGGTGATATTACATTATAGAGGGGGTGATATTACATTATAGAGGGGGTGATATTACATTATAGAGGAGGTGGTATTACATTATAGAGGAGGTGATATTACATTATAGAGGAGGTGATATTACATTATAGAGGGGGTGATATTACATTATAGAGGGGGTGATATTACATTATAGAGGGGGTGATATTACATTATAGAGGAGGTGATATTACATAATAGAGGAGGTGATATTACATTATAGAGGAGGTGATATTACATTATAGAGGAGGTGATATTATAGAGGAGGTGATATTACATTATAGAGGAGGTGATATTACATTATAGAGGGGGGATATTACCTTATAGAGGGGGTGATGTTACATTATAGAGGAGGTGATGTTACATTATAGAGGAGGTGATATTACATTATAGAGGGGGTGATATTACATTATAGAGGAGGTGATATTACATTATAGAGGAGGTGATGTTACATTATAGAGGAGGTGATATTACATTATAGAGGGGGTGATATTACATTATAGAGGGGGTGATATTACATTATAGAGGAGGTGATATTACATTATAGAGGGGGTGATATTACATTATAGAGGAGGAGATATTACATTATAGAGGAGGTGATGTTACATTATAGAGGAGGTGATATTACATTATAGAGGAGGTGATATTACATTATAGAGGGGGTGATATTACATTATAGAGGAGGTGATATTACATTATAGAGGGGGTGATATTACATTATAGAGGAGGACATATTACATTATAGAGGAGGTGATATTACATTATAGAGGAGGTGATGTTACATTATAGAGGGGGTGATATTACATTATAGAGGAGGACATGTTACATTATAGAGGAGGTGATATTACATTATAGAGGAGGTGATGTTACATTATAGAGGAGGTGATATTACATTATAGAGGAGGTGATATTACATTATAGAGGAGGTGATATTACATTATAGAGGAGGTGATATTACATTATAGAGGAGGTGATATTACATTATAGAGGGGGTGATATTACATTATAGAGAGGTGATATTACATTATAGAGGAGGTGATATTACATTATAGAGGAGGAGATGTTACATTATAGAGGAGGTGATGTTACATTATAGAGGGGGTGATATTACATTATAGAGGGGGTGATATTACATTATAGAGGAGGTGATGTTACATTATAGAGGAGGAGATATTACATTATAGAGGAGGTGATGTTACATTATAGAGGAGGTGATGTTACATTATAGAGGAGGTGATATTACATTATAGAGGAGGGGATATTACATTATAGAGGAGGAGATATTACATTATAGAGGAGGAGATATTACATTATAGAGGGGGTGATATTACATTATAGAGGAGGTGATATTACATTATAGAGGGGGCGATATTACATTATAGAGGAGGTGATATTACATTATAGAGGAGGTGATGTTACATTATAGAGGAGGTGATATTACATTATAGAGGAGGTGATATTACATTATAGAGGAGGTGATATTACATTATAGAGGAGGTGATATTACATTATAGAGGAGGTGATATTACATTATAGAGGGGGTGATATTACATTATAGAGGGGGTGATATTACATTATAGAGGGGGTGATATTACATTATAGAGGAGGTGATATTACATTATAGAGGAGGTGATATTACATTATAGAGGGGGTGATATTACATTATAGAGGGGGTGATATTACATTATAGAGGGGGGTGATATTACATTATAGAGGAGGTGATATTACATTATAGAGGAGGTGATATTACATTATAGAGGAGGTGATATTACATTATAGAGGAGGTGATATTACATTATAGAGGAGGAGATATTACATTATAGAGGGGGAGATGTTACATTATAGAGGAGGTGATATTACATTATAGAGGAGGAGATATTACATTATAGAGGGGGAGATGTTACATTATAGAGGAGGTGATATTACATTATAGAGGAGGTGATATTACATTATAGAGGAGGTGATATTACATTATAGAGGGGGTGATATTACATTATAGAGGAGGTGATATTACATTATAGAGGAGGTGATATTACATTATAGAGGAGGTGATATTACATTATAGAGGAGGTGATATTACATTATAGAGGAGGTGATATTACATTATAGAGGGGGTGATATTACATTATAGAGGGGGTGATATTACATTATAGAGGGGTGATATTACATTATAGAGGAGGTGATATTACATTATAGAGGAGGTGATATTACATTATAGAGGAGGTGATATTACATTATAGAGGAGGTGATATTACATTATAGAGGGGGTGATATTACATTATAGAGGGGGTGATATTACATTATAGAGGGGGTGATATTACATTATAGAGGAGGTGATATTACATTATAGAGGAGGTGATATTACATTATAGAGGAGGGATAAGAGGAGGTGATATTACATTATAGAGGAGGTGATATTACATTATAGAGGAGGAGATATTACATTATAGAGGGGGAGATGTTACATTATAGAGGAGGTGATATTACATTATAGAGGAGGAGATATTACATTATAGAGGGGGAGATGTTACATTATAGAGGAGGTGATATTACATTATAGAGGAGGTGATATTACATTATAGAGGAGGTGATATTACATTATAGAGGGGGTGATATTACATTATAGAGGAGGTGATATTACATTATAGAGGAGGTGATATTACATTATAGAGGAGGTGATATTACATTATAGAGGAGGTGATATTACATTATAGAGGAGGTGATATTACATTATAGAGGGGGTGATATTACATTATAGAGGGGGTGATATTACATTATAGAGGGGGTGATATTACATTATAGAGGAGGTGATATTACATTATAGAGGAGGTGATATTACATTATAGAGGAGGTGATATTACATTATAGAGGAGGTGATATTACATTATAGAGGGGGTGATATTACATTATAGAGGGGGGGATATTACATTATAGAGGAGGTGATATTACATTATAGAGGAGGAGATATTACATTATAGAGGAGGTGATATTACATTATAGAGGGGGTGATATTATATGTATAGAGGAGGTGATATTACATTATAGAGGAGGTGATATTACATTATAGAGGAGGTGATATTACATTATAGAGGAGGTGATATTACATTATAGAGGAGGTGATATTACATTATAGAGGAGGTGATATTACATTATAGAGGAGGTGATATTACATTATAGAGGAGGTGATGTTACATTATAGAGGAGGTGATGTTACATTATAGAGGGGGTGATATTACATTATAGAGGAGGTGATATTACATTATAGAGGAGGTGATATTACATTATAGAGGAGGTGATATTACATTATAGAGGAGGTGATATTACATTATAGAGGAGGTGATATTACATTATAGAGGGGGTGATATTACATTATAGAGGAGGAGATATTACATTATAGAGGAGGTGATATTACATTATAGAGGAGGTGATATTACATTATAGAGGAGGAGATATTACATTATAGAGGAGGTGATATTACATTATAGAGGAGGGGATATTACATTATAGAGGAGGAGATATTACATTATAGAGGAGGTGATGTTACATTATAGAGGAGGTGATATTACATTATAGAGGAGGTGATATTACATTATAGAGGAGGAGATATTACATTATAGAGGAGGTGATATTACATTATAGAGGAGGAGATATTACATTATAGAGGAGGTGATGTTACATTATAGAGGAGGTGACGTTACATTATAGAGGAGGTGATGTTACATTATAGAGGGGGTGATGTTACATTATAGAGGGGGTGATATTACATTATAGAGGAGGTGATGTTACATTATAGAGGAGGTGATATTACATTATAGAGGAGGTGATATTACATTATAGAGGAGGTGATATTACATTATAGAGGAGGTGATATTACATTATAGAGGAGGTGATATTACATTATAGAGGAGGTGATATTACATTATAGAGGAGGTGATGTTACATTATAGAGGAGGTGATGTTACATTATAGAGGAGGTGATATTACATTATAGAGGAGGTGATATTACATTATAGAGGGGGTGATATTACATTATAGAGGGGGTGATATTACATTATAGAGGAGGTGATATTACATTATAGAGGGGTGATATTACATTATAGAGGAGGTGATATTACATTATAGAGGAGGAGATATTACATTATAGAGGGGGGATATTACATTATAGAGGAGGGGATATTACATTATAGAGGAGGTGATATTACATTATAGAGGGGGTGATATTACATTATAGAGGGGGTGATATTACATTATAGAGGAGGTGATATTACATTATAGAGGAGGTGATATTACATTATAGAGGAGGTGATGTTACATTATAGAGGAGGTGATATTACATTATAGAGGAGGTGATATTACATTATAGAGGGGGGGATATTACATTATAGAGGAGGTGATATTACATTATAGAGGAGGTGATATTACATTATAGAGGAGGAGATAGTACATTATAGAGGGGGTGATATTACATTATAGAGGAGGTGATATTACATTATAGAGGAGGAGATATTACATTATAGAGGAGGTGATATTACATTATAGAGGAGGTGATATTACATTATAGAGGAGGTGATATTACATTATAGAGGAGGAGATATTACATTATAGAGGAGGTGATATTACATTATAGAGGAGGAGATATTACATTATAGAGGAGGTGATATTACATTATAGAGGAGGTGACATTACATTATAGAGGAGGAGATATTACATTATAGAGGAGGTGATATTACATTATAGAGGAGGTGATATTACATTATAGAGGAGGAGATATTACATTATAGAGGAGGTGATATTACATTATAGAGGAGGTGATATTACATTATAGAGGAGGTGATATTACATTATAGAGGAGGCGATATTACATTATAGAGGGGGCGATATTACATTATAGAGGGGGCGATATTACATTATAGAGGGGGCGATGTTACATTATAGAGGAGGCGATGTTACATTATAGAGGAGGCGATGTTACATTATAGAGGGGGCGATGTTACATTATAGAGGAGGCGATGTTACATTATAGAGGGGGCGATGTTACATTATAGAGGAGGCTATATTACATTATAGAGGGGGTGATATTACATTATAGAGGGGGTGATATTACATTATAGAGGAGGTGATGTTACATTATAGAGGAAGCGATGTTACATTATAGAGGGGGCGATGTTACATTATAGAGGAGGCGATGTTACATTATAGAGGAGGCGATGTTACATTATAGAGGAGGCGATGTTACATTATAGAGGGGGCGATGTTACATTATAGAGGAGGTGATATTACATTATAGAGGAGGTGATATTACATTATAGAGGGGATGATATTACATTATAGAGGAGGTGATATTACATTATAGAGGGGATGATATTACATTATAGAGGGGGTGATATTACATTATAGAGGGGGTGATATTACATTATAGAGGGGATGATATTACATTATAGAGGAGGTGATATTACATTATAGAGGGGGTGATATTACATTATAGAGGAGGTGATATTACATTATAGAGGGGGTGATATTACATTATAGAGGAGGTGATATTACATTATAGAGGAGGTGATATTACATTATAGAGGGGATGATATTACATTATAGAGGGGGTGATATTACATTATAGAGGGGGTGATATTACATTATAGAGGAGGTGATATTACATTATAGAGGAGGGGATATTACATTATAGAGGAGGCGATATTACATTATAGAGGAGGCGATATTACATTATAGAGGGGGTGATATTACATTATAGAGGGGGTGATATTACATTATAGAGGAGGTGATATTACATTATAGAGGAGGTGATATTACATTATAGAGGAGGTGATATTACATTATAGAGGAGGTGATATTACATTATAGAGGAGGTGATATTACATTATAGAGGGGGTGATATTACATTATAGAGGAGGTGATATTACATTATAGAGGAGGTGATATTACATTATAGAGGGGGTGATATTACATTATAGAGGAGGGGGTGATATTACATTATAGAGGAGGAGATGTTACATTATAGAGGGGGTGATATCACATTATAGAGGAGGTGATATTACATTATAGAGGAGGTGATATTACATTATAGAGGAGGTGATATTACATTATAGAGGGGGTGATATTACATTATAGAGGAGGTGATATTACATTATAGAGGAGGTGATATTACATTATAGAGGAGGTGATATTACATTATAGAGGAGGTGATATTACATTATAGAGGGGGTGATATTACATTATAGAGGAGGTGATATTACATTATAGAGGAGGTGATATTACATTATAGAGGGGGTGATATTACATTATAGAGGAGGAGATATTACATTATAGAGGGGGTGATATTATAGAGGGGGTGATATTACATTATAGAGGAGGTGATATTACATTATAGAGGGGGTGATATTACATTATAGAGGAGGTGATATTACATTATAGAGGAGGCGATATTACATTATAGAGGAGGTGATATTACATTATAGAGGAGGCGATATTACATTATAGAGGAGGCGATATTACATTATAGAGGGGGTGATATCACATTATAGAGGAGGTGATATTACATTATAGAGGAGGTGATATTACATTATAGAGGAGGTGATATTACATTATAGAGGAGGTGATATTACATTATAGAGGAGGCGATATTACATTATAGAGGAGGTGATATTACATTATAGAGGAGGTGATATTACATTATAGAGGAGGTGATATTACATTATAGAGGGGGTGATATTACATTATAGAGGGGGTGATATTACATTATAGAGGAGGTGATATTACATTATAGAGGAGGTGATATTACATTATAGAGGAGGTGATATTACATTATAGAGGAGGTGATATTACATTATAGAGGAGGTGATATTACATTATAGAGGAGGTGATATTACATTATAGAGGAGGTGATATTACATTATAGAGGAGGTGATATTACATTATAGAGGAGGTGATGTTACATTATAGAGGGGGTGATATTACATTATAGAGGAGGTGATATTACATTATAGAGGAGGCGATATTACATTATAGAGGAGGCGATATTACATTATAGAGGAGGTGATATTACATTATAGAGGAGGAGATATTACATTATAGAGGGGGTGATATTACATTATAGAGGGGGTGATATTATAGAGGGGGTGATATTACATTATAGAGGAGGTGATATTACATTATAGAGGGGGTGATATTACATTATAGAGGGGGTGATATTACATTATAGAGGAGGTGATATTACATTATAGAGGGGGTGATATTACATTATAGAGGAGGTGATATTACATTATAGAGGAGGCGATATTACATTATAGAGGAGGTGATATTACATTATAGAGGAGGTGATATTACATTATAGAGGAGGTGATATTACATTATAGAGGAGGTGATATTACATTATAGAGGGGGTGATATTACATTATAGAGGGGTGATATTACATTATAGAGGAGGTGATATTACATTATAGAGGAGGTGATATTACATTATAGAGGAGGTGATATTACATTATAGAGGAGGTGATATTACATTATAGAGGAGGTGATATTACATTATAGAGGAGGTGATATTACATTATAGAGGAGGTGATATTACATTATAGAGGAGGTGATATTACATTATAGAGGAGGTGATATTACATTATAGAGGAGGAGATATTACATTATAGAGGGGGTGATGTTACATTATAGAGGAGGAGATATTACATTATAGAGGAGGTGATATTACATTATAGAGGAGGAGACATTACATTATAGAGGAGGTGATATTACATTATTGAGGAGGTGATATTACATTATAGAGGAGGTGATATTACATTATAGAGGGGGTGATATTACATTATAGAGGAGGTGATATTACATTATAGAGGAGGTGATATTACATTATAGAGGGGGTGATATTACATTATAGAGGAGGTGATATTACATTATAGAGGAGGTGATATTACATTATAGAGGAGGTGATATTACATTATAGAGGAGGTGATATTACATTATAGAGGAGGTGATATTACATTATAGAGGGGGTGATATTACATTATAGAGGAGGTGATATTACATTATAGAGGAGGTGATATTACATTATAGAGGAGGTGATATTACATTATATAGGGGGTGATATTACATTATAGAGGGGGTGATATTACATTATAGAGGAGGGGGTGATGTTACATTATAGAGGGGGTGATATTACATTATAGAGGAGGCGATATTACATTATAGAGGGGGTGATATTACATTATAGAGGAGGTGATATTACATTATAGAGGAGGTGATGTTACATTATAGAGGAGGAGATATTACATTATAGAGGAGGCGATATTACATTATAGAGGAGGTGATGTTACATTATAGAGGGGGTGATATTACATTATAGAGGAGGTGATGTTACATTATAGAGGGGGTGATGTTACATTATAGAGGAGGTGATGTTACATTATAGAGGAGGGGATGTTACATTATAGAGGGGGTGATGTTACATTATAGAGGGGGTGATGTTACATTATAGAGGGGGTGATATTACATTATAGAGGAGGCGATATTACATTATAGAGGAGGTGATATTACATTATAGAGGAGGTGATATTACATTATAGAGGGGGTGATATTACATTATAGAGGGGGTGATATTACATTATAGAGGGGGTGATATTACATTATAGAGGAGGTGATATTACATTATAGAGGGGTGATATTACATTATAGAGGAGGTGATATTACATTATAGAGGAGGTGATGTTACATTATAGAGGAGGTGATGTTACATTATAGAGGGGGTGATATTACATTATAGCGGAGGTGATATTACATTATAGAGGAGGTGATGTTACATTATAGAGGGGGTGATATTACATTATAGAGGAGGTGATATTACATTATAGAGGAGGCGATATTACATTATAGAGGAGGTGATATTACATTATAGAGGAGGTGATATTACATTATAGAGGGGGTGATGTTACATTATAGAGGGGGTGATATTACATTATAGAGGAGGTGATATTACATTATAGAGGAGGCGATATTACATTATAGAGGAGGTGATATTACATTATAGAGGAGGTGATATTACATTATAGAGGGGGTGATGTTACATTATAGAGGGGGTGATATTACATTATAGAGGAGGCGATATTACATTATAGAGGAGGTGATGTTACATTATAGAGGGGGTGATATTACATTATAGAGGGGGTGATATTACATTATAGAGGAGGTGATATTACATTATAGAGGAGGCGATATTACATTATAGAGGAGGTGATATTACATTATAGAGGAGGTGATATTACATTATAGAGGGGGTGATGTTACATTATAGAGGGGGTGATATTACATTATAGAGGAGGCGATATTACATTATAGAGGAGGTGATATTACATTATAGAGGGGGTGATATTACATTATAGAGGGGGTGATATTACATTATAGAGGGGGTGATATTACATTATAGAGGAGGCGATATTACATTATAGAGGAGGCGATATTACATTATAGAGGAGGCGATATTACATTATAGAGGAGGTGATATTACATTATAGAGGAGGTGATATTACATTATAGAGGAGGTGATATTACATTATAGAGGGGGTGATATTACATTATAGAGGGGTGATATTACATTATAGAGGAGGTGATATTACATTATAGCGGAGGTGATATTACATTATAGAGGAGGTGATATTACATTATAGAGGGGGTGATATTACATTATAGAGGGGGAGATATTACATTATAGAGGGGGTGATATTACATTATAGAGGAGGTGATATTACATTATAGAGGGGGTGATGTTACATTATAGAGGGGGTGATATTACATTATAGAGGAGGTGATATTACATTATAGAGGAGGTGATATTACATTATAGAGGAGGTGATATTACATTATAGAGGGGGTGATATTACATTATAGAGGGGTGATATTACATTATAGAGGAGGTGATATTACATTATAGCGGAGGTGATATTACATTATAGAGGAGGTGATATTACATTATAGAGGGGGAGATATTACATTATAGAGGGGGAGATATTACATTATAGAGGGGGTGATATTACATTATAGAGGAGGTGATGTTACATTATAGAGGAGGCGATATTACATTATAGAGGAGGCGATATTACATTATAGAGGAGGCGATATTACATTATAGAGGGGGCGATATTACATTATAGAGGGGGCGATATTACATTATAGAGGAGGTGATGTTACATTATAGAGGAGGTGATGTTACATTATAGAGGGGGCGATGTTACATTATAGAGGAGGCGATGTTACATTATAGAGGAGGCGATGTTACATTATAGAGGGGGCGATGTTACATTATAGAGGAGGCTATGTTACATTATAGAGGGGGCGATATTACATTATAGAGGGGGTGATATTACATTATAGAGGAGGCGATATTACATTATAGAGGAAGCGATGTTACATTATAGAGGAGGCGATGTTACATTATAGAGGAGGCGATGTTACATTATAGAGGAGGAGATGTTACATTATAGAGGGGGTGATATTACATTATAGAGGAGGTGATATTACATTATAGAGGAGGTGATATTACATTATAGAGGAGGTGATATTATAGAGGAGGTGATGTTACATTATAGAGGAGGTGATGTTACATTATAGAGGGGGTGATGTTACATTATAGAGGAGGCGATATTACATTATAGAGGAGGTGATATTATAGAGGGGGTGACATTACATTATAGAGGAGGAGATATTACATTATAGAGGGGGTGATATTACATTATAGAGGAGGCGATATTACATTATAGAGGACGTGATGTTACATTATAGAGGAGGTGATATTACATTATAGAGGGGGTGATATTACATTATAGAGGAGGTGATATTACATTATAGAGGAGGTGATATTACATTATAGAGGAGGTGATGTTACATTATAGAGGAGGTGATATTACATTATAGAGGAGGTGATATTACATTATAGAGGAGGTGATATTACATTATAGAGGAGGTGATATTATAGAGGAGGTGATGTTACATTATAGAGGAGGTGATGTTACATTATAGAGGGGGTGATGTTACATTATACAGGAGGTGATGTTACATTATAGAGGAGGCGATATTACATTATAGAGGACGTGATGTTACATTATAGAGGAGGCGATATTACATTATAGAGGAGGTGATATTACATTATAGAGGAGGTGATATTATAGAGGAGGTGATGTTACATTATAGAGGAGGTGATATTATAGAGGAGGGGATATTACATTATAGAGGAGGTGATGTTACATTATAGAGGAGGCGATATTACATTATAGAGGAGGTGATATTATAGAGGGGGTGATATTACATTATAGAGGAGGTGATATTACATTATAGAGGAGGTGATATTACATTATAGAGGGGGCGATATTACATTATAGAGGAGGTGATGTTACATTATAGAGGAGGTGATATTATAGAGGAGGTGATATTACATTATAGAGGAGGTGATATTACATTATAGAGGAGGTGATGTTACATTATAGAGGGGGTGATATTACATTATAGAGGGGGTGATATTACATTATAGAGGAGGTGATATTACATTATAGAGGAGGTGATATTACATTATAGAGGAGGTGATATTACATTATAGAGGAGGTGATATTACATTATAGAGGAGGTGATATTACATTATAGAGGAGGTGATATTACATTATAGAGGAGGTGATGTTACATTATAGAGGAGGCGATATTACATTATAGAGGGGGCGATATTACATTATAGAGGAGGTGATATTACATTATAGAGGAGGTGATATTACATTATAGAGGAGGTGATATTACATTATAGAGGAGGTGATATTACATTATAGAGGAGGAGATATTACATTATAGAGGAGGTGATATTACATTATAGAGGAGGTGATATTACATTATAGAGGAGGAGGTGATATTACATTATAGAGGAGGTGATATTACATTATAGAGGGGGTGATATTACATTATAGAGGAGGAGATATTACATTATAGAGGAGGTGATATTACATTATAGAGGAGGTGATATTACATTATAGAGGAGGTGATATTACATTATAGAGGAGGTGATGTTACATTATAGAGGGGGTGATATTACATTATAGAGGAGGTGATATTACATTATAGAGGAGGAGGTGATATTACATTATAGAGGAGGTGATATTACATTATAGAGGGGGAGATATTACATTATAGAGGAGGTGATATTACATTATAGAGGAGGTGATATTACATTATAGAGGAGGAGATATTACATTATAGAGGAGGTGATATTACATTATAGAGGAGGTGATATTACATTATAGAGGAGGTGATATTACATTATAGAGGAGGAGATATTACATTATAGAGGAGGTGATATTACATTATAGAGGAGGGGGTGATGTTACATTATAGAGGGGGTGATATTACATTATAGAGGAGGTGATGTTACATTATAGAGGAGGAGATATTACATTATAGAGGAGGTGATATTACATTATAGAGGAGGGGGTGATGTTACATTATAGAGGGGGTGATGTTACATTATAGAGGGGGTGATATTACATTATAGAGGAGGTGATGTTACATTATAGAGGAGGTGATGTTACATTATAGAGGAGGTGATATTATAGAGGAGGTGATGTTACATTATAGAGGAGGTGATATTACATTATAGAGGAGGTGATATTACATTATAGAGGAGGAGATATTACATTATAGAGGAGGTGATATTACATTATAGAGGAGGTGATATTACATTATAGAGGAGGTGATATTACATTATAGAGGAGGTGATATTACATTATAGAGGAGGTGATATTACATTATAGAGGGGGTGATATTACATTATAGAGGGGGTGATATTACATTATAGAGGGGGTGATATTACATTATAGAGGAGGAGATATTACATTATAGAGGAGGTGATATTACATTATAGAGGAGGTGACATTACATTATAGAGGAGGTGATATTATAGAGGAGGTGATATTACATTATAGAGGAGGTGACATTACATTATAGAGGAGGTGATATTACATTATAGAGGAGGTGACATTACATTATAGAGGAGGTGACATTACATTATAGAGGAGGTGATGTTACATTATAGAGGAGGTGATGTTACATTATAGAGGAGGTGATATTACATTATAGAGGAGGTGATATTACATTATAGAGGAGGGGATATTACATTATAGAGGAGGTGACATTACATTATAGAGGAGGTGATATTATAGAGGAGGTGATATTACATTATAGAGGAGGTGACATTACATTATAGAGGAGGTGATATTACATTATAGAGGAGGTGACATTACATTATAGAGGAGGTGACATTACATTATAGAGGAGGTGATGTTACATTATAGAGGAGGTGATGTTACATTATAGAGGAGGTGATATTACATTATAGAGGGGGTGATATTACATTATAGAGGAGGTGATATTACATTATAGAGGAGGTGATATTACATTATAGAGGAGGAGATATTACATTATAGAGGAGGTGATATTATAGAGGAGGTGATATTACATTATAGAGGAGGTGATATTACATTATAGAGGGGGTGATATTATAGAGGGGGTGATATTACATTATAGAGGAGGTGATATTACATTATAGAGGAGGCGATATTACATTATAGAGGAGGCGATATTACATTATAGAGGGGGTGATATTACATTATAGAGGAGGTGATATTACATTATAGAGGAGGTGATATTACATTATAGAGGGGGTGATATTACATTATAGAGGGGGTGATATTACATTATAGAGGAGGAGATATTACATTATAGAGGAGGTGATATTACATTATAGAGGGGGTGATATTACATTATAGAGGAGGTGATATTACATTATAGAGGAGGTGATATTACATTATAGAGGGGGTGATATTACATTATAGAGGAGGTGATGTTACATTATAGAGGGGGTGATATTACATTATAGAGGAGGTGATATTACATTATAGAGGAGGTGATATTACATTATAGAGGAGGTGATATTACATTATAGAGGAGGTGATATTACATTATAGAGGGGGGTGATATTACATTATAGAGGAGGTGATATTACATTATAGAGGAGGTGATATTACATTATAGAGGGGGTGATATTACATTATAGAGGAGGTGATATTACATTATAGAGGGGGTGATATTACATTATAGAGGAGGTGATATTACATTATAGAGGAGGTGATATTACATTATAGAGGAGGTGATATTACATTATAGAGGAGGTGATATTACATTATAGAGGAGGTGATATTACATTATAGAGGGGGTGATATTACATTATAGAGGAGGTGATATTATAGAGGGGGTGATATTACATTATAGAGGAGGTGATATTACATTATAGAGGGGGTGATATTACATTATAGAGGGGGTGATATTATAGAGGAGGTGATATTACATTATAGAGGAGGTGATATTACATTATAGAGGAGGTGATGTTACATTATAGAGGAGGGGATATTACATTATAGAGGAGGTGATATTACATTATAGAGGAGGTGATATTACATTATAGAGGGGGTGATATTACATTATAGAGGAGGTGATATTACATTATAGAGGAGGCGATATTACATTATAGAGGAGGCGATATTACATTATAGAGGAGGTGATATTACATTATAGAGGAGGTGATATTACATTATAGAGGGGGTGATATTACATTATAGAGGAGGTGATATTACATTATAGAGGGGTGATATTACATTATAGAGGAGGTGATATTACATTATAGAGGAGGTGATATTACATTATAGAGGGGGTGATATTACATTATAGAGGGGTGATATTACATTATAGAGGAGATGATATTACATTATAGAGGAGGAGATATTACATTATAGAGGGGGTGATATTACATTATAGAGGGGTGATATTACATTATAGAGGAGGTGATATTACATTATAGAGGAGGTGATATTACATTATAGAGGGGGTGATATTACATTATAGAGGGGGTGATATTACATTATAGAGGGGTGATATTACATTATAGAGGAGATGATATTACATTATAGAGGAGGTGATATTACATTATAGAGGAGGTGATATTACATTATAGAGGAGGTGATATTACATTATAGAGGGGGTGATATTACATTATAGAGGGGGTGATATTACATTATAGAGGGGTGATATTACATTATAGAGGAGATGATATTACATTATAGAGGAGGAGATATTACATTATAGAGGAGGTGATATTACATTATAGAGGGGGTGATATTACATTATAGAGGAGGTGATATTACATTATAGAGGAGGTGATATTACATTATAGAGGGGGTGATATTACATTATAGAGGAGGTGATATTACATTATAGAGGAGGTGATATTACATTATAGAGGAGGTGATATTACATTATAGAGGAGGTGATATTACATTATAGAGGAGGTGATATTACATTATAGAGGGGGTGATATTACATTATAGAGGAGGTGATATTACATTATAGAGGGGGTGATATTACATTATAGAGGAGGTGATATTACATTATAGAGGAGGTGATATTACATTATAGAGGAGGTGATATTACATTATAGAGGAGGTGATATTACATTATAGAGGGGGTGATATTACATTATAGAGGAGGTGATATTACATTATAGAGGGGTGATATTACATTATAGAGGGGGCGATATTACATTATAGAGGAGGTGATATTACATTATAGAGGGGGTGATATTACATTATAGAGGAGGTGATATTACATTATAGAGGAGGTGATATTACATTATAGAGGAGGTGATATTACATTATAGAGGAGGTGATATTACATTATAGAGGGGGTGATATTACATTATAGAGGAGGTGATATTACATTATAGAGGGGTGATATTACATTATAGAGGGGGGGATATTACATTATAGAGGAGGTGATATTACATTATAGAGGGGGTGATATTACATTATAGAGGGGGCGATATTACATTATAGAGGGGGTGATATTACATTAGAGAGGAGGTGATATTACATTATAGAGGAGGTGATATTACATTATAGAGGGGGCGATGTTACATTATAGAGGAGGCTATATTACATTATAGAGGAGGTGATATTACATTATAGAGGGGGTGATATTACATTATAGAGGAGGTGATATTACATTATAGAGGGGGTGATATTACATTATAGAGGAGGTGATATTACATTATAGAGGAGGTGATATTACATTATAGAGGAGGTGATATTACATTATAGAGGGGGTGATATTACATTATAGAGGAGGTGATATTACATTATAGAGGGGTGATATTACATTATAGAGGGGGCGATATTACATTATAGAGGAGGCGATGTTACATTATAGAGGGGGCGATGTTACATTATAGAGGAGGCGATATTACATTATAGAGGAGGTGATATTACATTATAGAGGGGGCGATGTTACATTATAGAGGAGGTGATATTACATTATAGAGGAGGTAATATTACATTATAGAGGAGGTGATATTACATTATAGAGGGGGTGATATTACATTATAGAGGGGGTGATATTACATTATAGAGGAAGCGATGTTACATTATAGAGGGGGCGATGTTACATTATAGAGGAGGCGATGTTACATTATAGAGGAGGCGATGTTACATTATAGAGGAGGCGATGTTACATTATAGAGGAGGCGATATTACATTATAGAGGAGGAGATATTACATTATAGAGGGGGTGATATTACATTATAGAGGAGGTGATATTACATTATAGAGGAGGTGATATTACATTATAGAGGAGGTGATATTACATTATAGAGGGGGCGATGTTACATTATAGAGGAGGCGATGTTACATTATAGAGGGGGCGATGTTACATTATAGAGGGGGCGATGTTACATTATAGAGGGGGCGATGTTACATTATAGAGGGGGCGATGTTACATTATAGAGGGGGCGATGTTACATTATAGAGGGGGCGATGTTACATTATAGAGGAGGCGATATTACATTATAGAGGAGGTGATATTACATTATAGAGGGGGTGATATTACATTATAGAGGAGGTGATGTTACATTATAGAGGGGGTGATATTACATTATAGAGGAGGAGATATTACATTATAGAGGAGGTGATATTACATTATAGAGGGGGTGATGTTACATTATAGAGGAAGTGATGTTACATTATAGAGGAGGTGATATTACATTATAGAGGAGGTGATATTACATTATAGAGGAGGTGATGTTACATTATAGAGGAGGCGATGTTACATTATAGAGGGGGTGATATTACATTATAGGGGAAGGTGATTTGGTTTTTAGCCCTCTTTTTTTTTTATTCAACCTAAAATCCCATTTGCTTTTGCAGCTGCTGCCTGACATTGAGCGCTGCTGCTTAGCTTATTTGTTACCAGAATACCCAGGTCATTCTCTTGTTCTGTTATCCCCAGGTTTATTCCATTTTAAGTATTTGTATTATTGCTATTACTGCGGCCTAGGTGCATTACTTTACATATATGAACTTTCATCTGCCATGTTTTTGCCAGTGCCACCAGCTTATTGTCCGCACAAACTGACACTTTACTGTAAATCCCATCCACAAGTTCATTAATAAAATATTTAAAAAGAATTGGGCCTAACCAATCCATATGCAGATCATGTCCATTCAGAGCAGACATGAGGAATCATTCCCTGAACATTTACCGCCCCTACAAATCAAACATGAGTCCTGAATCCATGTGCAGATCATGTTCATACAGAGAAGATCTGATCAGTCCGTCTTTCCAGGGACGCAGATAAACAATTTCCCCCGTGGCCCAATAGATCTGTTCTGAGTGATGGATTGTGAGGGAAGGATCAGTACAGCTCGCGGGTCCAGATTCTCTGCTCCGTATTATTAGATTCCCTGGTGATTCCTAAATCATGTTTCTGAGAGTTGGTGTGGCAGCGCGGCCTCGTGGCGGCGGTCTGCTCCTCAGCAGTTAAACGGCGAGACGGACGGCTGTTCACCTTATTTACTGGTTGTTTAATTACTCTGCACTCTAGTTTTGTGTGAGCTGTGACTGTATCACTAGGATATTATCTGTTTATTATGTCCTGTGGGATGGAGACGGCGATGATACACGGGAGCCGCTTAATGAAGTAAACGACACTTCAGGCCGCAATAAGCCGCATCCCTGGACCCCCCTAAATCAGCCATGCCCTTTCCAGCAGTCCCTGTTGTAAGATCTCCACTTTATCAGAGGACTGCGGGGAACACTCCGACAACAAGTAGAAGCTTCAGTCCCGGCTCAGAGCAATCACATGAAGATGAATTATCCGGAGCCTCCAGAAGCCTCGCCTGATGAAGTTGTTACGCTGTAGAGGAGCTCCGGGCCACATGAGGGGGACACTTATCTTTTTGACTAATTTACTCGAAAGAAAATTTTAATAAATTAGCAAATAAGGCGCCACCTTGTCAAATAATTGTTATTGCCTAATCCCGTTAAACTCGCCTCTAACAATATTGCTTCCCAGGCCGCTCCCCAATAAAGATTTGATATCCAGTGCGGTGACATTTATAGAGAAGCAGCGACTCTTATATTATCCGTTCTTGTTGTCCACAATTAGTAAGATCCCGGCACTTTGCTGGATATGTGGCTGAGGATGTCACCTGTGTCAGGCGGCTCATATACATAAGACATAACGCAGGAAGTCGGCGTGTTCCGGTAACCGCAGACACACGGTGAACGGCAACCCTGGGAACTTTTTGTGGAGACTTGCTTTGTTTGGATTGGAGAATTTGACCCTATAAGGAACCCTGAGGTCAGCATTGTGTCCTGCACCGCCTCCTGAGATGTTGGAGGAACTCAAGCTGTAAATGAGGGTGCCGATCTCCCCTTAAAGAGGCTCTGTCACCAGATTTTGCAGCCCCTATCTGCTATTGCATGTGATCGGCGCTGCAATGTAGATTACAGTAACGTTTTTATTTTTAAAAAACGAGCATTTTTGGCCAAGTTATGACCATTTTTGTAGTTATGCAAATGAGGCTTGCAAAAGTCCAAGTGGGTGTGTTTAAAAGTAAAAGTCCAAGTGGGCGTGTATTATGTGCGTACATCGGGGCGTGTATTATGTGCGTACATCGGGGCGTTTTTACTTCTTTTACTAGCTGGGCGTTGTGTATAGAAGTATCATCCACTTCTCTTCAGAACGCCCAGCTTCTGACAGTGCAGATCTGTGACGTCACTCACAGGTCCTGCATCGTGACGGCCACATCGGCACCAGAGGCTACAGTTGATTCTGCAGCAGCATCGGCGTTTGCAGGTAAGTAGCTACATCGACTTACCTGCAAATGCTGAGGCTGCTGCAGAATGAACTGTAGCCTCTGGTGCCGATGTGGCCGACACGATGCAGGACCTGGGTCAGGAAGTGAGTGACGTCACAGCGTGATCTCTCGAGAACACGCTGTGTCTGCACTGCCAGAAGCTGGGCGTTAACGAACAGAAGTGGATGATACTGATTCGTCAGCCCAGCTAGTATAAGAAGTAAACACGCCCCGATGTACGCACATAATACACGCCCACTTGGACTTTTACTTTAAACACGCCCAGTTGTACTTTTGCAAGCCTCATTTGCATAACTACAAAAATGGTCATAACTTGGCCAAAAATGCTCGTTTTTTAAAAATAAAAACGTTACTGTAATCTACATTGCAGCGCCGATCACAGGCAATAGCAGATAGGGGCTGCAAAATCTGGTGACAGAGCCTCTTTAAGTGTATGTGTGTACAATCTAAGAGCCTCGTTATGACGCAGAATCATTTCATCAGGTTACTAAATCTACAGCAAGTGACCGGTTAATAAACACCGCAGATAGAGGGATACACTGCGAAATGGTGCAGATAACCGTACCATCACATTGACCCGCTCCAGATTAATTGTCCTTTTATTGTCGTTACGTTGCCCTTGTCTTTTCGGGATGTTGTCCTTGTCTTTTCGGGATGTTGCCCTTGTCTTTTCGGGATGTTGTCCTTGTCTTTTCGGGATGTTGTCCTTGTCTTTTCGGGATGTTGTCCTTGTCTTTTCGGGAGGTTGCCCTTGTCTTTTCGGGATTTTGCCTGTTTCTTGTCGACATTTTGTATGTAAGCTCAGTCATACTCCACTTTTCTATGTACGTGTTACAGAGCAGCGACCTGAAGCCGTTTTTTTTGTGTGCTGGAAGGTTTCCCATGGATCGCTCTCTTGTCCAGTGAGTTTTTCTTCGGCCCCGCAGACCAAACTTCAGCCATGACGTGTGCAGTTCCCTTGTGGGGGAAGGCCGATGCCCTCATCTCCAGGCTTCACAATGACAAGTATTTTAGCCGCGGATTGGCAGGTGACAGAAGGCGATAATTTTAGATCCTGTCTGGTTCTATCAAGCTGAAGATAGTTGGACTCCTTCCATTTAACAGCCAGATAATCATACGGCCTGAAGCATTGAAATATTAAACACTACAATGTGGACGTCCTCCCTGTTTATGCCTTATCCCAGATCTGTCCCTCACACCCGCAGGCCCCTCACACCCGCAGGCCCCTCACACCCGCAGGCCCCTCACACCCGCAGGCCCCTCACACCCGCAGGCCCCTCACACCCGCAGGTCCCTCATACCTGCAGACCTGCATCCTATGATTAATATTGTTCCTGGTAACTGGCGAATAGTTTTCAGGGAACATGCTATAAAGCACTTAAATGGCAGGACATTGGGGTTATCTTTTTATGTTCTGTCACATATAATTCTATTTTACCAGCCAAATTTTTGCAGTGTCATTTGTTTCTTTCGAGCTTAGTAGCATCTATACATTTTTAACCCTTTTATTATGGGCAGCTGTGTCATGTGATCTCAGTCTGAAGACCAAAATAGACCATGCTCTTATGTGTAGACAAGAGGTCATTTTCCCCTTTGTGTGTGACTTCCCATGAACTACAGAATTACATAAAATCCCTCCTGGCAGCTGTGAGATCTCTCCCCACCCAGCTCCACCCTGCTTGTTCCTCTGTATGCCCTCCATGCACATAGTGCTGCTGAAGACATCATTTCTTCTCTATCTAAGGGACTAGAAATGTAGTGATATAATAGGTGAGTCCTTACAATTATTTGCTGTAGAGTTATAAAACTCCCCTGACGGTCTATACTATCCGTGAGTGCTGTGTGCAGAATAGCCAGTGTAATCCTATCAGTTGCTGCTCCTCACTGTCTCCTGTACATGAAGAAACTTATCACAAGCAGGATTCAAATGAGACAGGCTGAAGCTACATCACATATGATACGCTGGGACTCTGCAGTGTGAGGACAGATTTTCATGTCACTGATCCATCACTAGCAGAAGGCAGAGGAGACAGGCTGAAACTACATCACATAGGATACACTGAGGCACTGCAGTGTGAGTACAGTCTATATCACTGATCTAACACTAGCAGGAGACCGGGTGAGCAGTGTGAAGCCGCATCACATAAGATACACTGAGAATCTGCAGTGTAAGTGGACAGATGTCCTATGTCACTGATCGATCACTTGCTGCATTTAAATAGGATCCAGGGCAGAGCACCAGTCTCTCTGCAAAGTCAAAAGCATCATGAGAAATGTAGACGGCGTTTGGGGAACCATATTGGAGGGGAAGTAACACTGGGGGCCCCGTCAGCCTCACTCCTGGGGCCAGTGATGTCTTTATTAGGTGCAGGAGTTGTGAAGGTTTCCGGGATCGGAAGCTGCGGGGGGTGTGAAGCCCTCGTGGTGTTTGCAGCTTCACTTTTTTACAAGGTCAGGAGGTCGTTCCACCTGATGACCTCCCATGTCCCGTGTTTTTTTGGTTGCACTTACATGATGACATCTGAGCTTCTTACCGTTTACTAGCAGGGGCCCCTTTTTCACTCTGCTGGGGACACTTAATTCCTGGGGCTGGGCGAGCACCTCGACCATATCCAGAGTGGCAGGGGAGGGGTTAAATGGTGTCGTCTTTCCCGGCATATGGCAGGAACCAGATCATTACTTGAATGTCGTTGAGTTTTGGAGAGGTGCGGGAGCGCGGGGTGATGGTCCCTGATGTCCCTTCAGTGTCAGGATAAGGAGGGCGGTGGAGATGGTGCAGGGTATATATAGAGTGAGGCAGTTACAGAAGTCTGTGCCCCCCTGGTTCACGCTGTCATCCTGAGGTTCCTGGAGCTTGCTGATATGAGGAGGGGCGTCTATTCGGAGGTCTTTGGGCTCTCACCGGTCTTGTCTGTGGTACTTTCTCCGGTATTGACATCCATTCATTAGCGTCACCGCTTCTCGTGTTTGTCTCCCCGCTGAGTTGACGTCTCTCCGGCCACTTTCGTCCATTGTGCGTTTTTTCCCGGATCTAAGGCGTTTGTACTTGTGAAGCGTCTCGGAGATCGGGGTGATGGGGGGGATTGCAGGGCGCTGCGGTTAGCAGTAATCGTATTTTTGGTCATTATAAATCTCTCTTATGGGTGATGGAGACGAATGCTGATATTAAGAGTGAGCAGACAATGACCCGAGTGACCGATACCCACAATCCACTGCAGGGTCAGCGGACATCCAGGTGGTGGAGCCATAGAGGCCGCTGACTACAGGATTATACGTGTATCTCATCCCCTGTAATACACGGCCCTCAGTAGAAGCGGCAGCCGGGGGCAGGGCACCCTCTGTTAATGCTGAAGGTGGCGAATTCATAAGATGGACAAACGCGTATTCAATTGTTCCACGTCCCCCATCCCCCACTGATCCCTTCAGCTCCTATTCACACAGGGACATACCGTAAAACGTGATGCAGGACATTACTGTCTCCCCTCACTCTGTAAATTGCGCTCCCCCACAATAGTTCTGTTGGCGCCGGCCCCTGCGCTCCTCTTACAGTATAAAAAAGTAAAGCCAAGAAAATGAGAGCGCTGCTGTGAAGGCCTCCGGGTGTGGAGGGCCCATCACTGAGCAGACATGACTCCATGTAGGGGGATGTTCACACGGCTTATTTTAGTTCGTTTTTCGGGCCGTAAACGGACGAAAAACGGCAAAAAATCGAAAGCAGAACGCCTCCAAAATTCTGCCCATTGATTTCAATGGGAAAAACTGCGTTCTGTTCCAATGGGCCGTTTTTTGTTTTTTTTACGTGGCCGTCTTGAAAAACGGCCGCGTGAAATAGAATTGCATGTCACTTCTTAAGATGTTTTTTGAGCCGTTTTTCATTGACTCTATAGAAAACCGCTCCAAAAACGGCCGTAAAAAAAAACGCCACGAAAATCACGAGTGGCTTAAAAAATGTCTGAAAATTAGGAGCTGTTTTCCCTTGAACCCGCTCCGTATTTTGACGTTTTGGGTTAAGCGTGTGAACAGAGCCTCAGAGATCACATTCCCTGCCCCCGCACAGCTCCCATCCACTCGGTCATCCCTGCGTCTAGAACTTTGGTGCCTCCACCGCTGTCCTCAGTTCTGCCCCTTCATCATCGGTTCATCCGGCGTACGCGCTCTGCTGTATCCATGTGCGGCGGAGCGCTCCACGTTGTGACCTTGTGTAACCGGTGCAGGATGTAAATGAACCCCACGGTGGCGGAGGTTATGGAAGGTGACGGGAGGCAGCAGTGGCTTTGAATTGTCATCCGTGTTGCGCTCTCGCTGCTGCTTTTTTTTTTGTGTGGTGTTGCCCGTTTAACTATTTATGAAACAAATCTGTATTTTTAATGACCGCGTTTGATTCTTGCGCACGTGAGACGGAGCTGGAACTACCATCAGTAATTCTGTGTTCAGAGACAACCTGACAGCCGACTGTGAAATCCTCTGTATAAGGCCAGCTGTGCATCAAATGTTTACAGCTCCACTTCTGAATAGTGAGCGCAGCTCTGGATGTGACTGGAGTATAATACAAGACGTAACAGCAGAAGAGTGACTGCAGCTCTAGTCCCAGATCCCAATGTTACAGGAGACACCTCATGAGTTTAATTATCACACTCCTGATGAAATGGCGTCTGTGTCGTTTTTTTTTACCTCCGTGACCGACCAGAATCGCAGCTGCTTTGCTGTCACCTCTGTCGTTCATATGTCTGTGACCCGGGCACAGGACGCCTCTTTCCTGCGCAGTTCTGGAGCGTTTTCGTATCATGTTCTGTCCCAGGCCATGAATTATTAATTGCGGCAGCTTTAGTATCGTAATCGCCGTGTTCCCTGACAGCAGCTGCTTCATTGCCGGTGCAGAATCCGCGTTCTCTGTGAATTCTAATCTCCCACATGACAAATCTGCGCCATGTGTTTTGTCGGTTTCCTCTAAACCTCTCGCAGTTCTGTTCTCTCTTTATGTGGAAAGTATCTCCGTAACTGATGTTACTCGCCGAAACGTGATATATTATTTATGGATACAAACGAGCAGATCAGACTCCATTACACATCCATTGTCCCCGGGTTACCTACCAGTCCATGCCCAGCTCTCCTCCATTGTCCCCGGGTTACCTACCAGCCCATGCCCAGCTCTCCTCTATTGTCCCCGGGTTACCTACCAGTCCATGCCCAGCTCTCCTCCATTGTCCCCGGGTTACCTACCAGTACATGCCCAGCTCTCCTCCATTGTCCCCGGGTTACCTACCAGTCCATGCCCAGCTCTCCTCCATTGTCCCCGGGCTACCTACCAGTATATGCCCAGCTCTCCTCCATTGTCCCCGGGCTACCTACCAGCCCATGCCCAGCTCTCCTCCATTGTCCCCAAGCTACCTACCAGTCTATGCCCAACTCTCCTCCATTGTCCCCAAGCTACTTACCAGTCCATGCCCAGCTCTCCTCCATTGTCCCCGGGTTACCTACCAGCCCATGCCCAGCTCTCCTCCATTGTCCCCGGGTTACCTACCAGCCCATGCCCAGCTCTCCTCCATTGTCCCTGGGTTACCTACCAGTCCATGCCCAGCTCTCCTCCTTTGTCCCTGTGCTACCTACCAGTCCATGCCCAGCTCTCCTCTATTGTCCCTGGGTTACCTACCAGTCCATTCCCAGCTCTCCTCCATTGTCCCCGGGATACTTACCAGTCCATGCCCAGCTCTCCTCCGTTGTCCCCGGGTTACCTACCAGTGTATGCCCAGCTCTCCTCCATTGTCCCCGGGTTACCTACCAGCCCATGCCCAGCTCTCCTCCATTGTCCCCAAGCTACCTACCAGTCCATGCCCAGCTCTCCTCCATTGTCCCCGGGCTACCTACCAGCCCATGCCCAGCTCTCTTCCATTGTCTCCGGGCTACCTACCAGTATATGCCCAACTCTCCTCCATTGTCCCCGGGTTACCTACCAGCCCATGCCAAGCTCTCCTCTATTGTCCCCGGGTTACCTACCAGTCCATGCCCAGCTCTCCTCCATTGTCCCCGGGTTACCCACCTGTACATGCCCAGCTCTCCTCCATTGTCCCCGGGTTACCTACCAGTCCATGCCCAGCTCTCCTCCATTGTCCCCGGGCTACCTACCAGTATATGCCCAACTCTCCCCCATTGTCCACGAGCGACCTACCAGTCTATGCCCAGCTCTCCTCCATTGTCCCTGTTCTACATGCCAGTCCATGCCCAGCACGCAGCTCTCCACTATTGTCTACAGGCTATCAGTCCATGCCCAGCTCTCCTCCATTGTCCCCGGGTTACTTACCAGTCCATGCCCAGCTCTCCTCGATTGTCCCCGGGTTACCTACAAGTTCATGCCCAGCTCTCCTCCATTGTCCCCGGGTTACCTACCAGCCCATGCCCAGCTCTCCTCCATTGTCCCCGGGTTACCTACCAGCCCATGCCCAGCTCTCCTCTATTGTCCCCGGGTTACCTACCAGTCCATGCCCAGCTCTCCTCCATTGTCCCTGGGTTACCTACCAGTTCATGCCCAGCTCTCCTCCATTGTCCCCGGGTTACCTACCAGTCCATGCCAAGCTCTCCTCCATTGTCCCCGGGCTACCTACCAGTATATGCCCAGCTCTCCTCCATTGTCCCCGGGCTACCTACCAGCCCATGCCCAGCTCTACTCCATTGTCCCCAAGCTACCTACCAGTCCATGCCCAGCTCTCCTCCATTGTCCCCGGGCTACCTACCAGCCCATGCCCAGCTCTCCTCCATTGTCTCCGGGCTACCTACCAGTCTATGCCCAACTCTCCTCCATTGTCCCCAAGCTACCTACCAGTCCATGCCCAGCTCTCCTCCATTGTCTCCGGGCTACCTACCAGTCTATTCCCAACTCTCCTCCATTGTCCCCAAGCTACCTACCAGCCTATGCCCAGCTCTCCTCCATTGTCCCCGGGTTACCTACCAGCCCATGCCCAGCTCTCCTCCATTGTCCCTGGGTTACCTACCAGTCCATGCCCAGCTCTCCTCCATTGTCCCTGCGTTATCTACCAGTCCATGCCCAGCTCTCCTCCATTGTCCCCGGGTTACTTACCAGTTCATGCCCAGCTCTCCTCCGTTGTCCCCGGGTTACTTACCAGTCCATGCCCAGCTCTCCTCCGTTGTCCCCGGGTTACTTACCAGTTCATGCCCAGCTCTCCTCTATTGTCCCCGGGTTACCTACCAGTCCATGCCCAGCTCTCCTCCATTGTCCCCGGGTTACCTACCAGTCCATGCCCAGCTCTCCTCCTTTGTCCCTGTGCTACCTACCAGTCCATGCCCAGCTCTCCTCTATTGTCATCGGGTTATCTACCAGTCCATGCCCAGCTCTCCTCCATTGTCCCCGAGATACTTACCAGTCCATGCCCAGCTCTCCTCGATTGTCCCCGGGTTACCTACCAGTTCATGCCCAGCTCTCCTCCATTGTCCCCGGGTTACCTACCAGCCCATGCCCAGCTCTCCTCCATTGTCCCCGGGTTACCTACCAGCCCATGCCCAGCTCTCCTCTATTGTCCCCGGGTTACCTACCAGTCCATGCCCAGCTCTCCTCCATTGTCCCTGGGTTACCTACCAGTTCATGCCCAGCTCTCCTCCATTGTCCCCGGGTTACCTACCAGTCCATGCCAAGCTCTCCTCCTCCGTTGTCCCCGGGTTACTTACCAGTCCATGCCCAGCTCTCCTCCGTTGTCCCCGGGTTACCTACCAGTTCATGCCCAGCTCTCCTCTATTGTCCCCGGGTTACCTACCAGTCCATGCCCAGCTCTCCTCCATTGTCCCCGGGTTACCTACCAGTACATGCCCAGCTCTCCTCCATTGTCCCTGGGTTACCTACCAGTCCATGCCCAGCTCTCCTCCTTTGTCCCTGTGCTACCTACCAGTCCATGCCCAGCTCTCCTCTATTGTCACCGGGTTACCTACCAGTCCATTCCCAGCTCTCCTCCATTGTCCCCGAGATACTTACCAGTCCATGCCCAGCTCTCCTCCATTGTCCCCGGGTTACCTACCAGCCCATGCCCAGCTCTCCTCCATTGTCCCCAAGCTACCTACCAGTCCATGCCCAGCTCTCCTCCATTGTCCCCGGGCTACCTACCAGCCCATGCCCAGCTCTCCTCCATTGTCTCCGGGCTACCTACCAGTATATGCCCAACTCTCCTTTATTGTCCCCGGGTTACTTACCAGTCCATGCCCAGCTCTCCTCCATTGTCCCCGAGATACTTACCAGTCCATGCCCAGCTCTCCTCCGTTGTCCCCGGGTTACCTACCAGTTCATGCCCAGCTCTCCTCCATTGTCCCCGGGTTACCTACCAGTCCATGCCCAGCTCTCCTCCATTGTCCCCGGGTTACCTACCAGCCCATGCCCAGCTCTCCTCCATTGTCCCCAAGCTACCTACCAGTCCATGCCCAGCTCTCCTCCATTGTCCCCGGGCTACCTACCAGCCCATGCCCAGCTCTCCTCCATTGTCTCCGGGCTACCTACCAGTATATGCCCAACTCTCCTCTATTGTCCCCGGGTTACTTACCAGTCCATGCCCAGCTCTCCTCCATTGTCCCCGGGCTACCTACCAGTCCAAAGGGGGGCACATATACACTCCTTTGGTGGTCCTGACCAGATGGACTTTGGGTAACTTTCATTAACATTACCACATTGTACTACTAATCCGAAACCAGCAGAATTGTGACTGGAGTATAAGACATGATGTAATAGAACTCTGACTGCAGCTCTAGATGTGACTGGAGTATAAGACATGATGTAATAGAATTGTGACTGCAACTCTGGATGTGACTAATAAGTCTTGATGTAATCAGAATAAGTAAAGTTACTCAGATTTATTCAGTGGAGTTATTTCTTGAGTATGTTGAACCCGTCTCCTGTACGTCGCGGAGTTGCCATTACAAGAGTTAAATGTATTCTTCCCGGGGGAGGCCACGCAGTGATGTCATCACTTCATAATGGCTGCCTGTAGAGTATATAGATGAGGACTCGCTATAAATCCTAATTCGTCTAAATACCATCGTAACTTCCCGGCTGGTTAAGTGTCTGCACAGCGTTGGCGCTGGTGATTTGCATTCTGTGAGTGTCATTGTTGCACCATGAATTGTACAATTGATGTAGAGGAAACTTAGGGGGTGTCTGTCCACGATCTTGCTGACTGTTTCCAACAACAACTAGCAGAATTGTGAGCGCAGCTCTGGAGTATAATTGGCTGTATGTCAGGGGTAGTGTAGTGTGTAGTAAGGGACTAGAGGTTATGTACATGGTGGAGCTTTTCATTGTGTAGATGCATTTAAAATAAAAAAATACTAATGAAGCAATTTTATGAATGTGCAGAAAGGAGGAACGCAAGACTGCAGGACCCGCCTACAAGGGGTTTGTTGTCTGTAACCATGGAGATACAGCTCAGGTCATCATAGGAGCTGTGGACGTAAAACGGGAGGAGACTATCAAGTTGCTTAATTTTTATCATCTTTGCGTTAAAATCCGTTCCATTCACCTGAAGGACGAGGTTTCTGCAGCAAGCACAAAATCCGCTGCAAAATCTGCAGCGTGTGCAGGGGGTGTAACAGTTTATAAATATGCACGTAGTCTTAAAGGAGCCGCGTGATTGGAGGAAGTGGTGGTGATCGTTTACGGGGCGGCAGGCACGGTGGGAATAGACATGGGGACTGTCAGGATTGCAGGACATGGCGGTGACCCCTCCGTGTAGTCAGGCTGGATTTCAGTAAATACGACGCGTTCCACATCCAGTGATCGGAATAACAGGTCAGAGATCCGCGCTCAGGTAATCAGAACACGCCACTATGATCACCGCAGCCGCCGCAGGAGGAAACCATCTGTCATTTGGGTGAGTTGCTTACGGGAAGATTACAGTCATCTTGTTGTGATCAGTGATGGCCCAGATCCGTGTAAGAAGGTTGCGCATCCCCTCACAGGATAACGAGGTGTTTCCATATTCATGTCGGGCGCCGCGCTGATAAAGCTGTGAATACGAATCCTTCACCATAGATCACTCGTCTCTGGGCACGGTTATTAATCCCGCACTTGTCAGGGAGAGGCGTTTCACCCTCCGGTAATGGCAGCGTCCTGTAACTACTACAACCTCTGATATAAGTGCAGCCCGTCATTACAGCACCACGGCCCCGGCAGTGCATTGCCTGACGCATCATACTGACTGACTAATGCGGCCTGTTCTCGGGGGTCAGTCATACTGCGCCAGGTCCACGAAAGGGTTTGTACATTACGTTACTTAACTGACCACAAATGGCACCAAAGTGAAGTGTCAAGCTGGGCTCACACACATGTACAGTACACAGGAGCTGTATACACAAAACGGTGGGAATCCTTTAAAAACCTGCAGTAGATTTTCATGCTTTCACAATAGAGAAGGAAAAATCTGCAGCAACATCTACAACAAATCGACAGATAAATATAACGTGCTGCGAATATAAAAACCGGTGTGCGAAGTGGTCAAAGTCCGCAGCGAAAACTGTATAGAAGATTTATATGGACACGTAACAGTACAACTTCTCCTGTCCTGTATACTGGGTGTAATTCTCAGTATCTGTATTATTCTGTATATATATACACTGCACAGTACCACTTCTCCTGTCCTGTATACTGGGTGTAATTCTCAGTATCTGTATTATTCTGTATATATATATACACTGCACAGTACTACTTCTCCTGTCCTGTATACTGGGTGTAATTCTCAGTATCTGTATTATTCTGTATATACACTGCACAGTACAACTTCTCCTGTCCTGTATACTGGGTGTAATTCTCAGTATCTGTGTTATTCTGTATATATACACTGCACAGTACCACTTCTCCTGTCCTGTATACTGGGTGTAATTCTCAATATCTGTATTATTCTGTATATATATACACTGCACAGTACCACTTCTCCTGTCCTGTATACTGGGTGTAATTCTCAGTATCTGTATTATTCCGTATATATATATACACTGCACAGTACCACTTCTCCTGTCCTGTATACTGGGTGTAAT